>NC_092000.1:31490966-31682104 GCF_044704955.1 Pristiophorus japonicus | reverse complement strand
GGGGGGACAGAGAGAGAGAGGGGGCGGACAGAGAGAGAGAGGGGGGGGGACAGAGAGAGAGAGGGGGGGGACAGAGAGAGAGAGGGGGGGGGACAGAGAGAGAGAGGGGGGGGGGACAGAGAGAGAGAGGGGGGGGGGACAGAGAGAGAGAGAGAGGGGGGACAGAGAGAGAGAGGGGGGAGGGGACAGAGAGAGAGAGAGAGAGTCAGACACTCAGTGGCAATGCTTGGGTGGATTTGAGCAGGAAGCTGGCAGTGAGGTAGTGTTGTAACACTCACTCTCACTCTCGGCCTTTCCCAGCCCGGCCTGTTGAATTGAGAATTGTAACCCCAGTGGCACTTTCACAGAAGCGGTGTTGCTGTCCGATGCTCTCCGGCCCCAAAGCCTGTTTGTACACATTGAGCCCAAGGTGGCTCACAGCTCACCAAGATCCTGTGTCACAACAGGCCGTTAGCGGAGCAACAGTTAACGGAGCGTTGGAGGAGGGAGGGCGGCAGCAGGTGTAGCCAGAATCAGATTGTGCGTGTGTCAGGCCCGCAGCGAGGTCAGGTACCTGTGGCCATGACCAGGGGACGCAGAGAGTTAGAGCAGAGATCGCAGTGCCTGGGTCTACCTCACCAACAATCAGTTCACCGTCCATTGCCCTGGGTGTTCCAGTGCTCCCACGGCCACACATGGATCCCACAGTTTGTGCATTCGACGCAACTCTCAATATTTTACTGCAAATATTTCAAAGGGGCCTCATTCAGTGGACCAATGGTTGACAAGGGGAAAGGTCACCGACTGCTCTGCATGGCAGGCCGACCGAAAACCACAAACTTTCCAACTGCAGGTCCAAAAGCCCGGCTCAAAGGACTATACTCCCCCAGCTCCTTCACCGACTAGGCCTACGTGGACAGACGCAGAGACGAACCCTGGTCAAACACACGCCTTTTCTGATAATCCAAGTGGCCATTTTCCGATACGCACTGAGGGGGATGTGGTGGTTGATGGAGGGGGTGGGGAGGCTGGTGACAACCCTTACCCAGGGATCTGACCCAATTCACAACTGGTTTTATCAAAATTGAAGTCCTGCTACAAGAGTGTTAACATTTTTTTTATAAAAGTCCTTCATTTGGGTCAAACTGGGTGAACAATATAGCAGCAGGAGTAGGCCATACAGCCCCTCGAGCCTGCTCCACCATTTAATACGATCATGGACTCCGCTCCACTTCCCTGTCCGTTCCCCATAACCCCTTATTGGTTAAGAAACTGTCTATTTCTGTCTTAAATGTATTCAATGTCCCAGCTGCCACAGCTCTCTGAAGCAGTGAATTCCAGAGATTTACAACTCGCAGAAGAAATTCCTCCTCATCTCAGTTTTAAATGGGTGGCCCCTTATTCTAAAATCGTGCCCTCTAGTTCTAGTCTCCCCCATCAGTGGAAACATCTTCACTGCATCCACCTTGTCAAGCCCCCTCATAATCTTACACATTTCGATAAGATCAGCTCTCCTCGCTGACCCTGGACCCCATCGAGGTCACTTCCTCCCGATGGAGCCAGTTTGTGTAGGTGGCCATCTTGGAAAGCAGAATTGACCAACTCGCAAGGATCCGAGAGAAGGCACACACACACACACACACACACACACACACACACACACCCAGCGGCCTGGAGTTCGGGGATGTCCACAGAGCCGGCTGTGCTCCGGAGCTACTGCACCTCGCTGCTGCTCACTGCTCAACAGACCGCGGTGACATCACCCTCTGCTGACCCTCCGTAAACGCTCAACAACAGGCGAGCCGATAAACATATTGCAGAACAACGCTGGGATTCAGCACCTCAATCTCTGAAGTATTTACCAAGTAGGCAAAGAGCACAGGCTTAGACACTCAGCGTGCCACCTAAACACGTTGGCTGTTATAGAATTCAGGGGAAAGGTAAAGCGGGCGGTTTCCATGACGCCGGCTGACCCAATCCGGATGTCACGTTGAAAATCTGAGTCCCCAAGGAGTCGCAGGTCAGATACAGTGCAAGGCCCCATGGCTCGGACCATAGCAACACAGGCACGACGGGCAGAAGGGCCTCTATCTGTGCTGCCAGCATCTACGATTATATTATACATCTTAATTTCAAGTCAAGGAAAGCCCTCCTTACTGTGACAACTCTTCAATCCGTCTTGCCTCCGATCCTCTGTCCGATTTCCTGTGTCTCAGTCTGTCTGTGTGCCTCTTGCTCTTGCCCATCTCCCCACCCTCACACTCTGACCTGTGCCCACCGGGTCAGTTGGCGGTGTCGACCTTTGACCCCCTCCCAGTGTGGGAGCAGAAGCAATCACCATCATCACGGGCTGGGCGGGATCAAGACCCAGACCGACAGCAGGACTTGAAGACAATGAAGCCCCCTCTGAGCATGTGTTTTTTCACAAGAGAAGAATTCAAAACCCCCGCAGGCAGACAAACATCTAAATTCACTACTTCCAAAAACTAAATGGGCAAACTAATGATTAAAGTGCCCAGGTTTGACTCAATACCTGATGCCAATATGAAAGGCTTAATGTAATCGGGGTGGAACAGCGAGATTAAGGGTAAAACAGGTCCGAACCACGTCTTCATGGTGAGTGGGAACTTTAAAACCAATCGTGCGATCTTTTGCATCCCTTCCTCATCTGGAGTGACCTACTCCCAATAGTGAAGAAAGGCCCATATTAGTGACAAAACACAGGCCCACATCAGTGACAAAACACAGGCCCACATCAGTGACAAAACACAGGCCCACATCAGTGACAAAACACAGGCCCACATCAGTGACAAAACACAGGCCCACATCAGTGACAAAACACAGGCCCACATCAGTGAGGAAACACAGGCCCACATCAGACACAAGCTGGGCGACAGGGAATGGAGGAGAAGGCATGGCAAACATTCAGTCAACAAACAAGCAAAGCACGAACGCAGAACAGTGATTACTGCAGCCCGACACACAGCGACATTCGGGAATGGTGGAGTTGTGAAGGATTCGCAGGCAGTTTGCAGAGAACAATCTCTTCTCTAAAACGTAGCTGCAGTTTGTAACACTGAAAGCACTAACATTGGGCAAGGGGCACTGCTGGATGTTGGGGCACAATCCCAGCTGCCAGTGACCGGTGCCATTAATGGGCCGAGCAAGGGTCACCAGTCAATCTCCAGCAACGTGCGACCCGATGGGGGTCAGGGGTCACCGAGCCTGTCACAGAGCATCGATCCAGTTGCGATCTCCGAAAGCCAGCCGCATCATCACGGGGCTACATTGGCCTCAAAAAGACATTGTTTAATAATTCAAGAGTGTCAAAGACTGAATTACTCACGAGGAAGGGCTCTTGCAAATCTGTGAAGGAGTGAAAATTAAATTCATGCATAATTATACATACAAACAAAACATGTGATCATTGCTTCAAAAGCAATGATTTAAACATTGGGATTGAATCGACTGGTTATGGGTTTTAATACAATGTTCATCCCCCTCCTATATGAAATAAAGCGATTCCTCCTGCTCCTGTACAGCAATCAAGGGTTTTGCAAAAACACTGAAGAGCGTGGGGTGCAGTTTGACCAATGACGTGTTTCTGCGATTCAAGCTGTGCGGGTTACCACCACTCCAGTCACACTCCGTGACCAGGGTTAAATTCCACAGTGTGCACCCTACACCCTGACCCTCTCTCCCACCTCCCCTGACCTCCAATAGAAACATAAACTTATAGCGCAGAAGGAGGCCAATTCGGCCCATCTTGTCCATGGCGGCTGACAAACAGCCGCTCGGCCCTGGGTTAGGATGAGGTTTTATTAATTCAGGGCACCATCGCTGTGGGGCTCAGGAACCAGCAGATCAGGAGTAAGGCCTAGTCACTGGAATAGCCTACAAACTCTCGAGAAGGTGGGACAGTCCTGAAGCTCCCCAACTGTTCGCACACTGACCCACCGACCCCTGACACCCCCCCCACGCACCCCAACCCCCTGCACATCCTGACCTCCGCCCTCCCGCGCACCGACCCTTGACCCACCCCACGCACCCTGACCCCCTGCACACCCTGACCCTCTCTCCCACCTCCCCTGACCTCCAATAGAAACATATAAACTTATAGCGCAGAAGGAGGCCAATTCGGCCCATCTTGTCCATGGCGGCTGACAAACAGCCGCTCGGCCCTCGGTCAGCAGCCCTGAAGGTTACATATAAACCTATGAACAATGGCGGAAAGGTAAAGAGCACCCGGCCCAACCAGTCCACCCCACACAACTATGACACCCTGTTTACTGAAACATTCTACACTCCACCCCAACCGGAGCCACACTTCCCTGACCTTCCATGCACCCTGAACCCCCCCTCACTTCCCCTCTCACCCCGACCCCCCCCCACCCACCATAACCCACAGACCATCCCCCCACCCTGATCTTCCGTGCACCCCAACCTCCGAAAGTTTATATTACACAGACCGAGGGCCTCAAAGTGCAGCAGGTCCCAAGATATTCACCCGCTGGTGGTGGGAGTAAGATTGATTATTGATCATTGCCGTGTGAAAAGTCCCACGGGTCGGCTGTGCTCTCGAGGGTTCCTACCATTCCCAGGTGCCCCATCAGCCAGCTGCGTCGTGGGGGGCTTTCGAAACACCGCAGCTTCTGGGAGTTCTCGCGGAAACGCCAGAGCAGGTGGAGGGCACGCAGGCCTGCCTGGATGATGATGGTCAGGGCCAGGACGATCACGGCACACCACAGGTAGGTCCGGATCGATCCGTAGCCCAGGGGAAAGCCCCTCAACGCCTCATCCAGTACCGGCAACATCCTGTCGGAGAAAGACACACAAAACTGAATCAGTTCAGACCCGATCAGGGTACATCCGTTTGTGATGCATGACCCGACCCGGGTAGTTTGCGTCTGCGCACATTCGGAGTCTGAACTCCAAACCATTGTTGACACCTTCACCCAAGCATATGAGAGCATGGGCCTTACACTAAACATCCGTAAGACAAAGGTGCTCCACTAACCTGCCCCCGCCACACAGCACTGTTCCCCAGTCATCAAAATCCACGACGAGATCTTGGACAACGTGAACCATTTCCCATACCTCGAGAGCCTACTATCAGCAAGGGCAAACATCGATGGCGAGGTCCAACACCGTCTCCAGTGCGCCAGCACAGCCTTCAGTCGCCTGAGGAAGAGAGTGTTTGAAGACCAGGACCTCAAACCCGGCATCAAGCTCATGGTGTACAGGGCAGTAGTGACACCGGCCCTCCTATATGCTTCAAAGGCATGTACAGCAGGCACCTCAAAGCGCTGGAGAAGTACCACCAGCACTGCCTCCGCAAGATCCTGCAAATCCACTGGGAGGATAGACGCACCAATGCCAGTGTTCTCGCTCAGGCCAACAGCCCTAGTGTCGAAGCACTGATCATGCTCAACCAGCTCCGATGGACAGGCCACATTGTCTGTATGCCCAACACATGACTCCCAAAATAAGCACTCTACTCATAGTTCCAACACGGCAAGCGAGCCCCAGATGGGCAGAAGAAATACTTCAAACACACCCTCAAAGCCTCTTTGATAAAGTACAACATTCCCACCAACACCTGGGAATCCCTGGCCCACGACCAGCCTAAATGGAGGAGAAGCATCCGTGAAGGCACCGAGCACCGAATCTCTTCGCTGAAAACAAGCTGAAGCCAAGTGCAAACAGCGGAAGGAGCATGTGGCAGATCAGACTCTCTACCCACCCTTTCCTTCAACCACCGTCTGCCCCACCTGTGACAGAGATTGTAGGTTCCACATTGGACTCAGTCATCTGAGAACTCATTAGTGTGGAAGCAAGTCATCCTCGACTCCGAGGGACTGTCTAAGAAGGGAGACAGTGAACACGGTACCCCAGGGGAGGGAGTGAGACCACCCCGAGGATTGACTCCAAGTAGCGGCATTGGGGGGGGGCGGGGGACTGACCTGTGACCTCCAATGGAAATTGATGAGCAGCCACAGACTAGTTTTGGCCACATGCACAAGCTTTAGTAGAAAACACCTGAAGGTAAATTTACTGAACGAACATTTGACACTGAGCCACATAAGGAGAAATTAGCACAGGTAACTACAAGCTTGGACAAAGAGGTTGGTTTTAAGGAGCGCCTTAAAAAGGAGGAAAGAGGGGTAGATAGGCGGAGAGGTTTAGGGAGGGAGTTCCAGAGCTTGGGGCCCAGGCAGCTGAAGGTACGGCCACCGATGGTTGAGCGATTCTAATCAAGGATGCTCAGGAGGGCAGAATTAGAGGAGTGCAGACATCTCGGGGGGGATTGTGGGGCTGGAGGAGATTACAGAGATAGGGAGGGGTGAGGGCCATGGAGGAATTTGTAAACAAGGATGAGAACAGGGGTGATGGGTGAGCGGGACTTGATGTGAGTTAGGACACGGGAAGTCGAGTTTTGGATGATCTCAAGTTATGTAGGGTAGAATGTGGGAGGCCAGCCAGGAGTGCACTGGAATAGTCAGGTCTAGAGGTAACAAAGGCATGGATGAGGGTTTCAGCAGCGGATGAGCTGAGGCAAGGGCGGAGACAGGCGATGTGGAAATAGGCTGTCTTGGGGACGGAGAATATATGTGGTTGGAAGTGTTACGTCTTGCATAAAGAATCTGACCAGATACTGTGAGCTCAAAGTAACGTGTGACCATAGTCCTTTATTCAGGTCTCCAGAGTGCCTCTCCAGCCTGTGAGGCCTCCTTATTGTGGGATCCCTTGGGACTCCAGGGGATGAGCCCTCTGGTGGTTAATCAAGGTATTTACAGGTTTACATATATAAAGCACCCCTCCGCCCCCCCCCAAAGTCAATAGTGTAACTATTTACAGTGTGGATCGATCTGGGGCCTTCCTTTCCCTGGTTGATCGTCTCGGTGCAAATGCTGGTTTTGGCGAGTCGTTTGTTGGGCCCTCGCTGGGCTGCTGTGCAGCTGGCCTTGCTGGGCTGCTGGGGGTGGCGAGTCCTGCTGGGCTGCTGCAGGTGATGGGCTCTGCTTCGTGATCAACCGCTGGGTCGGTTGCCACTGGTGTGTGTGTTGGAGAGTCGAAAAAGATAGAGCCTATTGTGGGTTGTTCTGGATAGTCCGTGAATCTGAGTTTGGTTTGGTGCAGGTGAGTCCATTTGAAAGTTTGACCTGAAACACCCTACTCCCCTCTTTGGCCATGACAGTGCCGGGAAGCCATTTGGGATCTTGTCCATAGTTTAACACAAATATAGGATCATTAATCTCGATTTTGCGTGACACATTTGCGCGATCATGATATGTATTCTGTTGAAGCTGTCTACTCTCTACCTATTCGTGTAGACAGGGTGGACTAACGAGAGCCTTGTCTTAAGCGCTCTTTTCATGAGCAGTTCAGCAGGGGGAACCCCAGTGAGCGAGTGGGGGTCTTGTGCGATAACTAAGCAGGACAGGGGATAGGCGAGTCTGCAGTGAGCCTTCAGTTACCCTCTTCAAGCTCTGCTTGATTGTTTGCACTGCACGACCATTGGACGCTGGTTTGAACAGGGCAGAAGTGGCATGTTTGATTCCATTACAGTTCATGAACTCTTTGAACTCGGCACTGGTGAAGCACGGCCCATCGTCACTCACAAGGACATCGGGCAGGCCGTGCATGGCAAACAATGGTGGCTGCGGTCATGCTTGCCGACATTATCTCACATTCAATCCATTTGGAGTACTCATCTACAATCACAAGGAACATTTTTCCCAAGAATGGGCCTGTATAATCGACATGGACCCCGGACTACAGTTTGGAGGGCCAGGACCATAAACTTAGTGGCGCCTCCCTGGGTGCATTGCTTAACTGTGAACGTGATACATTTGTGCACGCAGGATTCTTAAGTCCGCATTGATACCGGGCCACCACACCGTGGGATCTGGCTATCGCTTTCACCATTACAATGTTTGGGTGGGTACAGTGGAGGTCACTAATGAAAGTGTCAATGCCCTTTTTTGGCACCATTACCCGATTACCCCATGGGAGCCAGTCTGCCTGTATGGACATTTCATCTCTTCGCCGCTGGTACGGCTTTATTTCTTCCTGTATCTCTAATGGAACACTAGACTAACTCCCGTGGAGCACACAGTTTTTTTTTTACTAAGGACAGTAAAGGATCTTGGCTTGTCCAGGTTCTAATCTGTCGGGCAGTAACAGGCGATTGCTCACTCTCGAATGCTTCCATTACCATAACTAAATCTGCGGGCTGTGCCATCTCCACCCGTGATGGGCAATGGCAGCCTACTGAGAGCATCGGCACAGTTTTCTGTGCCTGGCCTGTGGCGGATGGCGTAGTTGTTTGCGGACAACGCGAGCGCCCATCTCTGGATGAGGGCCGATGCATTCGTATTTATCCCCTTACTTTCAGAAAAGAGGGATTTAAATGGCTTATGGTCGGTTTCCAATTCAAATTTGAGCCCAAACAGATATTGATACATTTTCTTTATCCCATAGACACACGCTAACGCTTCTTTTCCAATCATGCTGTAGGCTCTCTCAGCCTTAGACAGACTTCTGGATGCATAAGCAACCAGTTGCAATTTTCCAGATTCATTAGCTTGTTGCAATATACACCCGACCCCGTATGAAGACGCATCACACGCTAGTACCAAATGCTTACATGGATCATACAACACAAGCAATTAGTTTGAACATAACAGTTTTCTAGCTTTCTCAAAGGCATTTTCTTGCCTTTTACCCCATACTCATTCAACTCTTTTACGCAGTAAAGAGTGCAATGGTTCTAACAATGTGCTAAGACCCCCAGTAAGAAGATACCAAAATAGTTCAGGAGTCCTAGAAACGACCGCAGCTCCGTCACGTTCTGTGGTTTAGATGTGTTCTTGATTGCCTCAGTCTTCGAATCAGTGGGCCTGATGCCGTCCGTCGCGATTCTTCTCCCCAGGAACTCAGACTCGAGGAAAATGCACTTCGAGCGTTTTAACCTGAGTCCCACATGATTAAGCCGACTAAGAACCTCCTCCAGGTTCTGCAGGTGCTCGACGGTGTCCCGACCTGTAACCAAGATGTCGTCCTGGAAGACCACGGTGCGCGGGACCGACTTCAGCAAGCTTTCCATGTTCTCTGGAATATTGCCACAGCTGATCGAATCCCAAACGGGCATCTGTTGTCAATGAAGAGACCTTTGTGCGTGTTGATGCAAGCGAGGCCCTTTTATGATTCCTCCAGCCCTTGCGTCAGGTAGGCCGAGGTCAAGTCCAGCTTTGTGAACGTTTTCCCTCCCGCCAGCGTCGCAAGTAGGTCGTCTGCCTTTGGTAGTGGGTATTGATCCTGCAGGGAGAAACGATTGATAGTTACTTTGTAATCACCACCGATTCTGACGGCGCCGTCTCTCTTGAGAACTGGAACAATCAGACTGGTCCACTCATTGAATTCGATCGGCGAAATTATGCCCTCTCGTTGCAGCCTGTCCAGCTCGATCTCCACCCTCTCTCTCATCATGTGCGGTATTGCTCTCGCCTTGTGATGGATGGGTCACGCCCCCGGAATCAAATGGATCTGCACTTTTGCTCCTTGGAACTTCCCGATGCCCAGTTCGAACAGCGAGGGGAACTTGTTTAAGACCTGGGCACATGAAGTGCCGTCGACAGATGAAAGCGCTCGAATGTTGTCCCAGTTCATGCATTTCTTTCCCAGCCAGCTCCTGCCGAACGGTGTGGGGCCATCGCTCAGTACCACCCAGAGTGGTCATTTGTGCACCGCTCCATCGTAGGAGACCTTTACAGCCGTACTGCCGATTACGGGAATTAGTTCCTTTGTGTACGTTCTCAGTTTAGTACGAATGGGAGTCAGGACTGGCCTTGAGGCCTTGCTGCACCACAATTTATCGAAAGTCTTTTTGCTCACCCGTGTCCAGCTCCATTGACACTGGGAATCAATTTCATTCAACCTTCAGCATTATCGGGGGACACTTTGTGGTAAATGTGTGCACCGTGTATACCTCTGCCTCTATCTGAGGCTCTGGTTCGTCATGATCCGCCATGGATCTGTCCTCCTCTGCAACATGGTGGTTTGCAGGATTAGCAGGGTTTGCAGCTCGCAAACATATCCTTTGAAGCGGCATGAATGGAAGCGATGATCACCTCCGCAGCGCCAACAAGGTGTTAATGGCCTTGCATTCATCACCCTTGATGGTGGGCTCTGAGACATCTGCAGACGTGCAGCTGTAGGCATGCGAGGCCTGCCCTGTAGCTTACGATTCGAAAACAACATTCACAGTATTTGCAGCAGCACTCATGTGCTGAGAGATTTGTTTGGTATGGCCACTGGTGGCCTGTGCTATCGCTATGGCTTTACTCAAGGTTGGGGTCTCTACAGTCAAAAGTTTGCAAAGTATTACTTCATGGCCAATGCCAAGTACAAAGAAATCTCTGAGCATGTGCTCCTAGTGTCCTTCAAATTCACAATGTCCTGCAAGGTGTCTTAGCTCGGCGACATAACTCGCCACTTCCTGGCCTTCAGACCTCTTGTATGTGTAGAACCGGTACCTCGCCATCAGAACGCTTTCCTTCGGATTTAGATGCTCCCGGACCAGTGTGCACAAGTCATCGTACAACTTCTCTGTGGGTTTCACTGGAGCGAGCAGATTTTTCATGAGGCCATACGTTGCTGCCCCGCAAAAGGTGAGGAGGATTGCCCTTCATTTGGCAGCGTTCGCTTCTCCTTCAAGCTCATTGGCCACAAAGTATTGGTCGAGTCACTCCACGAAGGTTTCCCAATCACCTTCCTCCGAAAATTTCTCCAGGATACCCATGGTTCTCTGCATTGTTGCGGTGGGGTTCATTATCTGTATCGCGTTGCCAGTTGTTATGTCTTGCACAAAGAATCTGACCAGATACTGTGAGCTCAAAGTAACATGTGACCATAGTCCTTTATTCAGGTCTCCAGAGTGCCTCTCCAGCCTGTGAGGCCTCCTTATGTACAGGTGCTCCCAAGGGATTGTGGGATCCCTTGGGACTCCAGGGGATGAGCCCTCTGGTGGTTAAACAAGTATTTACAGATTCACATATATAACAGGAAACTCATCTCCGAGTCAAATAGGATGGCAAGTTTGAGAACAGTGTGGTTCAGCCTCAGATAGTTGCCAAGGAGAGGGATGGAGTCAGTGGCTGGTGAACGGAGTTTGTGGCGGGAAGCGAAGACAATGGCTTCGGTCTTCCCAATATAAATCACTATTCCTTCATTGGCATTGGGGGTAAATCCTGAAACGCCAGACCTCACAGCACTGTGGGAGTAACATCACCACCCGGACTGTGGCGATCCCCTCCCCCGTCCCCTCCGCCCCTCCCAAACTCCCTGCCCCCACAATAAGTTCCTTTCCTGCTGGGCTGAAGACTGGCTGAGACATTTAATTCAGTCTGATGTCGAGCTGGGACTGAGAGCAGCAAGGGTCAAAGGGATCATGGGATCCATGAAACAGAAACAGTAGGCCATTAGCAATCAGGGCTAAAACGGGGAATCCACCCACACATTAACTGCAGTCTGGCAGTGACTACGCCTCAGTCCTCTGGCGGGACATCAGTGCACACACTGACCAGCTCACAGTATTGCCTCATCCTACTGCACTCACCGAGCAAAATAAAAGAAGAAATACTTACCGCATTTTCTCCTTTGCGAAATGTGCCTGAACACTCATTGCAAAACTACATTTGGAGCACTGTGCACAGTTCTGCTTTCCAAATATAGAGGCACAAAAAAAGATTTACATGGGTGACACCAGAATGGAGAGATTATAACTATCGGGAAAGATTTAACAGACTGGGGCGCTTTTCCCTCGAAGAGAGAAGGCTGAGGGTGACCAGAGAGGTCTTTAAGATTATGAAAGGGTTTAATTGGGTAAAAGTCGAGAAGATGGTTCCACGTGTGGGTGAGACCAGAACTAGGCGCCATAAATATAAGATAGTCTCCAATAATTCCAATAGGGAATTCAGGAGAAACTGCTTCACCCAGACAGTGGTGAGAATGTGGAACTCGCTGCCACAGGGAGTGGTTGAGCTGAATATTGGCCCTAAAATCCCAGCCTCCCCGGATCCGTGCCGAGTGTGTGCGGACCCGGGAAGGCATTGCAAAAGCCGGCATGTGCATGTGCTGAAAACCGGCTTTTACGATCCATCAAGTTCTGGCTTCACAGATCGCACGTACCTCGGCAGCCAGGACATTTGCATGGGCGAGAACGCAGTATTTGCTCATCTTTGGTCCAGCGAATGTCCTTAAAACTCTAGTGCCTGGTAAAAACAGGAGCATTGCCTACTTTTACCAGCGTAAGACATAAGAAACATATCAAAATAACATTTTAAAACACATTTTTATGTTAAAAATCTTGCCCACTGAGGTAAGTTTATTTTAAACCCCAATTACAAAACTTTAAAGAGAAATCCAAAAAATATATTTTTTCCGAAGACATTTATCAACTTTAACTTCAATTAATTTTAATTACGTGAGGTGTGTTTTTTATTTTCTATGTTGTGTTTAGTGAGGTTTTTTTTAAATTAATAGCAATGAGAACTCGTAGATATGGGAGTTCCTATCGCTATTAATTGAGAATAATTCACTTGATTGGTTGAGCAGTCACATGTGACTGCACCTTCTGCGTGGGAACCTCGAGGACGGGAGCGCGCTTTGCAGCGCGGGAAGAGAAGGCCTCCCCACCAGAATCCGGGGCATCTCTGGGACCACCATTGTTAAAATTCTCTGGTCGGATGCAATTGCCCACGGGAAGCCTCCGACTGGAATTTCAGGGCCATTATAGACGCATTTAAGGGGAAGTAGATAAGCACTGCACGGGCGCATACACGCGGGGAGACGCTGAACGGGCGCATAAGCACTTGGTAATGCTGCACACACACTGGGCAACACTACATGGGCACACACGCACTGGGCAACGCTGCACACACTGGGTAACGCTGCACACACTGGGTAACACTGCACGGGCGCGCGCACACTGGGTAACGCTGCACACACTGGGCAACACTGCACATAATGGGTAACGCTGCACGGGCGCACACACACTGGGTAACGCTGCACACACTGGGTAACGCTGCACACACTGGGTAACGCTGCACACACTGGGTAACACTGCACACACTGGGTAACACTGCACACACTGGGTAACACTGCACGGGCACACACACACTGGGTAACGCTGCACACACTGGGTAACGCTGCACACACTGGGTAACGCTGCACGGGCACACACACACTGGGTAACGCTGCACACACTGGGTAACGCTGCACACACTGGGTAACGCTGCACGGGCGCGCACACACTGGGTAACACTGCACACACTGGGTAACGCTGCACACACTGGGTAACGCTGCACGGGCGCGCACACACTGGGTAACGCTGCACACACTGGGTAACGCTGCACACACTGGGTAACACTGCACGGGCACACACACACTGGGTAACGCTGCACACACTGGGTAACGCTGCACACACTGGGTAACGCTGCACGGGCGCGCACACACTGGGTAACGCTGCACACACTGGGTAACACTGCACGGGCGCACACTCACTGGGTAACGCTGCACACACTGGGTAACACTGCACGGGCGCACACTCACTGGGTAACGCTGCACACACTGGGTAACGCTGCACGGGCGCGCACACACTGGGTAACGCTGCACACACTGGGTAACACTGCACGGGCGCACACACACTGGGTAACACTGCACACACTGGGTAACACTGCACGGGCGCACACACACTGGGTAACACTGCACACACTGGGTAACACTGCACGGGCGCACACACACTGGGTAACACTGCACACACTGGGTAACACTGCACGGGCGCGCACACACTGGGTAACGCTGATTAATCTGCAGTGTGGGTGAGCTGGGTTTTCAGTGTTGGCTGCCTGTCCATCACTGCCTCCCTCCGGCACCTGCGCTGCCTCTTGTTCTTTTTATTCTTTTCAATTCCCTCACCGACACCATCTCACTGGTTCACCCCTCACCATTCCATTAAAGACCTGTCTGGATATTCTGCAGACTATTACCTTCCCCCGGCCCACCCCTTCTCCCCATCCCCCCCAGGGTGCCCCCCAAACCCAGGCATGTGCGATCACCCCAGTTGGCACAAAGACTTCCCCACCAGGAAATGACCCTCTCTTCTCACCATGGCTGCTGATGGACTTCCAGTCCATCGCCAACATTTTATAATTGAATTTCAGGCCAGCAAACGGTTTAGTGTCAGGAACTGTGTTTCCATCTCATCAGGGATCACTCCAGGGCCAGTGATTAGTGTCTGAATCGGCTCAGATTCCATTTCTATTATGGTTATGGAAGGATTTTTCCTTGTGCGTTGGGGACTGAATGACAACTCTGCTTTCCTCTGTGCACTCACTTTATCATTGTTTTTAAGGGGAGGAATCGGCCTCCTTTGTGCCTCCGGGGTCGCTAACGGAGCGCCGAGGGACCGACCAACCGCGGCGAAATCACTTGCATGGCGAGTTAGCGCGGACGCTAACACTAACCACCACGATATCTTGCCTCTGTAGATCGTGACATCATCGGTGCAGCGTCCCGTTACTGCCCCGGATGCAACATTCACTCCATCGCCGGGCATCAACGGCAGGAGGCGTGGTCACCTCAGCCAGCCGCTAGGGGGCCGCTAATTAAAGGCAGCGGTGGTCGGGTGGGCCCAGATGTAATGATGTCCCCAGTGTGTTACTTTTTGATGTCTTTGTACCCTGCGATTGCTCAGCCCTGCACTCTCTCGGAGTGCTTGGCGATCGATCAGCCCTGTACTCTGAGAGCTTGGGGCTCTGTGCGTATCTCAGATGCTGTCAACGGCCATTCCTGGCCTTAACCTCCAATGACCTCAGCACTGGCCTTCCCTTTAAACGAGGGGAGGAGCCTGTGAATCCGGCAGTGCTGCCCCGACCAGCGGTCTGCAGCTCCCGCCCCTCTCACACCCTTCGGCATTCTGAGGGAAGTAGTTAGCGCTTGATTTAGCTCCACTTCCCTCGGAGCGCTAACGCGGAAGTTCCCGGCAGAAGCACATCTTTAGCGCCCGGCGATAAATTTGCATTCCCTGAAATGTTATCGCCCCAGGTGGGACGCTTCGCAATTTCTAGCCCTTAAACATTACCCCCCAAGCAGTTGTAAAGCTGGGACTACACAGCATGGTGTGAGAGGTGGACCATTCGCAGGTTGGTGTTGGCACCGGGACATTTTGCGGGGCTTCTCCTGAACTCCCGCTGTGACTTCGATGGGAGATTGGCAGAAACCCTGGAGAAGCAGAGTAAACGGGCGCTAACGCTGTTCCTGCAGTGTTTCTGACACCGTCACGTCACGTTACCCAGGTCCTGGGGTTTGGGGGGGGGGGGGGGGTGGTTCCCAGTTTGTGGGGGGGCCCCCATTCATGGGGCTTGGCAGAAGGTGGGGGGGGGGGGGGGATGTGCAGCTTAGCACCAGTGGACTCTGGTGTCTGTCAGCGGTGAGTGAAGGGGGAGGGCATGGTTCTAACAGCACTGGGAGGGGGCGACCCATGCCTTGATCCAACACCCTCAGTCCTGCTCCCTCCCTGCTGTCTTGCACTGTGGTCTTCAACGCTTCACTACGCTTTATCAATAAATAAAGCTGCTCTTGCTCAATCAGTGACACATTCAATGATTCAGTTGGCACATCTCTAATCTCACTGTCCATCCACTCGAACATTCAGGCACTGAGTACTGTGAGCTGTTGGACATTTACATAGATGGTCACGTCAGAGAACCCTTTCCATTAGAGACACAGACATCAACAACAACTTTATGTTTACAGTGTCTCGAACATCGGAAAACATCCGAATGTGCTTCATAACAGCATTATATTACAAAATTTAACAGCGAGCCACCCGAAGAAATAGTCGGAGAGATGGCCAAAAGCTTGGCCAAAGAGCATCTTGAAGGATGAGAGGGGTAGAGAGGTTTAGGGAGGGAATTCCAGTGCGTAGGACCTAGGCAGCTGAAGGCATGGCCACCAATTGTGGAGTGATTAAAATCAGGCCAGAATTAGAGGAACGCAGACATCTCAGGGGTTGTGGGGCTGGAGGACCCCTGATACTGCAACTAAAGCTCACATTTAAAGCTGGATTCTGACAGTAACACAGGATCCCGCTTTAAATGGGTGAGACTGATCCCTGCGGCACCCCACTAGTTACTGTTTGCCAACCTGAAAATGACCCATTTATCCCAGCTCTCTGTTTTTTGTTAGTTAGCCAATCCGCTATCCACACTATTATATTACCTCCAACACCATGAGCTCTTATCTTGTGTAGTAACCTTTTATGTGGCACCTTATCAAATACCTTTTAGAAATCCAAATACACCACATCCACTGGTTCCCCTTTATCCACCTTGCTCCTTACATCCTCAAAGAACACTTATCAAATTTGTCAAACATGATTTCCTTTTCATAAAACCATGTTGACTCTGTTTGACTGCATTATGATTATCTAAATGTCCTGCTACTACATTCTTAATAATGGACTCCAACATTTTCCCAATGATAGATGTTAGGCTAACTGGTCTATAGTTTCCTGCTTTCTGTCTGCCTCCTTTCTTAAATAGGGGCATCACATTTGACTTTTACAGTCGCTGGGACCTCCCCAGAATCCAGGAAATTTTGGTAGATTACAGCCAATGCATCTACTATCTCTGCAGCCACTTCTTTTAAGACCCTCTTTTAAGGCCATCAGGTCCAGGGGACTTGTCCACCTTTAATCCCATTAGTTTGCCTAGTGCTTTTTCTTTAGAGATAGAGATTGTTTTAATTTCCTCCCTCCCTTTTGGCCCCTGATTTTCTATTATTATTGGGATGCTTTTAGTGTCTTCTACCTTGAAGAGAGAAACATAGAAATCTCATCATCATCATCATAGGTAGTTCCTCACAATCGAGGAAGACTTGCTTCCACTCTTAAAATGCTGAACAATTGTATAGAAATTTACAGCACAGAAGGAAGCCATTTCAGCCCATTGTGGCCGCGTCAGCCGAAAAGAGTCACACGGCCCTCGGTCAGCAGCCCTGAAGGTTACATATAAACCTGTGAACAATAAACAATGGCGGAAAGGTAAAGAGCATCTGGCCCAACCAGTCCGCCCCACACAACTGAGACACCCCTTATACTGAAACATTCTACACACCACCCCAACCGGAGCCACGCGATCTCCTGGGAGGGGCAAAAACCAGATAAAAACCCAGGTCAATTGGGGAAAAAAAAAAAAAAAAAAAAAAAAAAATCGAGGAAAATTCCTCTCCGACCCATTCAGGCAATTGAAACTAGTCCAGGAGATCACCCTGGCCGTATTCGATTCCCTGCAGTACTTACCATTATATCTGCGCCAGCCAACAAGAGCTTATCCAGTCTAATCCCAATTACCAACTCTTGACCTCTCCACCAAGGGAAATAGGCCCTTGCTATCCACTATATTTAGGCCCCTCAAAATTTTATACACCTCAATGAGGTCTCCTCTCAACCTCCTCTGTTCCAATGAGAACAAACCCAGCCTATCCAATCTATCCTCATAGCTAAGATTCCATTCCAGGAAGCTTTCTGGTAAATCTCCTCTGCACCCTCTCCAGTGCAATCACGTCCTTCCTATAATACGGCAACCAGAAACGCACGCAGTTCTAACCAGAGTATTATACAATTTAAACATAACCTCCCTGCTCTTATATTCTATGTCTTGGCCAATAAAGGCAAGCATTCCGTATGCCTTGTTAACCACCTTATCCACCTGGCCTGCTACTTTCAGCGATGTGTGGACAAGCACTCCAAGGTCCTTTTGTTCATTTACACTTCTAAGTGGCCTACCATTTAATGTGTATCCCCTTTCCTTATTAGCCTTCCCCACACTTCTCCAAATTAAATTCCATTTGCACTGTTCTGCCCACTTGACCAGTCGATTGATATCCTCCTGCACTTTCCTCTTCATTATCAACCACACAGTCAATTTTAGTGTAATCTGCAAACTTCTTAATCATACTCCCAATATTCAAATCTAGATCATTGATATATACCACAAAACACAATGGATCCAGTACTGAGCCCTGCGGAACCCCACTGGAAACATCCTTTTAGTCACAAAAACATCCATCAGCCATCAGTTACAAAATATTTGTTCAAAGTCTCTGCCATTTCCCATTATTAATTCTCCATCTCATCCTCCAAGTGACCAACGTTTACTTTAGCTACTCTCTTCCTTTTTATATACCTGTATGTATCTTGAGTCTCGACACCGAGAGCACGCAGAAATCAAGTGCAGGCAGCGGAAGGAGTGTGCGGCAAACCAGACTCCCCACCCAGCCTTTCCTTCAACCACTGTCTGTACCACCTGTGACAGAGACTGTAATTCCCATATTGGACTGTTCAGTCACCTGCGAACTCACTTTTAGAGTGGAAGCAAGTCTTCCTCGATTTCAAGGGACTGCCTATGATGATGATACCTGTAAAAGCTCTCACTGTCTGTTTTATATTTCTTGGTTAGTTTACTCTCAATCTATTTATCACCCTTTTTTAAAAAAAAAAGTCATCCTTTGTTGGTTTCTAAAAATATTCCAATCCTCTGGCCTTCCACTAATCTTTGCAACATTGTATGCTTTTTCTTTCAATTTGAAACCATCCTTTACTTTCTTAGTTAGCCACGGATGGTCCATCCTTCTCTTAGTCTTTCTTTCTCAGTGGAACGGCGAGGGGAATGATCTAAGCACCCGGAGCGACAATTATTTCTATGGTCGTCAAAACAAATCCACAGGACGTTCTTAGCGACAGCCACTGCCGCCCCTTGTCCTGTTCACACGTTACTGAGACTCGCAGTGAAGCGATGGTCCGTGACCAGGAAGTTTTCGTCTAATAGTGAAACAGTATGTAGATTTAAGCCGTGTGTTTGAGCAGGCACCGAGGAGTACTCAAGTAACCAGGGTGTCTCTCTGCTCATTCGGCCAGTGTTAAACTCTTTGAACAGAGCTCCTGTGGGCAGTCCACAGAGACACTGATCCTAACCCAAGACCCCGCGGTCGCGGTACAGACCCACCACCCTTACCTGCTCCAAGCTGCTGCTCTGCCGCCCACCTGAGCCCAGGTAAATACACCGGGCACTGACCCCGCCCCCCGCTCCTGGACCAATCACACGGTGGCACCGCCCCCACTTTGCAGGGAGACTCATTGGTCGGAAGCTGATGGGCAGCTCAATGATCCAATCAGACTGACCGGCCCACAGTTTGCGCAAAACCAACCAGGAGGCAGTGGGACTGACGGGAGAGAGCTGGACTGACCGGGAGGGACTGAGACTGACCAGGAGAGACCGGGAGAGAATTGGAGAGATCTGGACTGATCGGGACTGACCTGGACTGTCCAGGAGACAGTGAGATGGACTGGGAGGGAGCGGGACTGACCGGAGGCAGCGGGACTGACCGGGAGAGAGCTGGACTGGCCGGGAGAGAGCTGGACTGACCGGGAGACAGTGGGATGGACTGGGAGGGAGCGGGACTGACCGGAGGCAGCGGGACTGACCGGGAGAGAGCTGGACTGGCCGGGAGAGAGCTGGACTGACCGGGAGACAGTGGGATGGACTGGGAGGGAGCGGGACTGACCGGGAGGGAGTGGGACTGACCGAGAGGGAGCGGGACTGACCGGAGGCAGCGGGACTGGCCGGGAGAGAGCTGGACTGGCCGGGAGAGAGCTAGACTGACCGGGAGACAGTGGGATGGACTGGGAGGGAGCGGGACTGACCGGGAGGGAGTGGGACTGACCGAGAGGGAGCGGGACTGACCGGAGGCAGCGGGACTGGCCGGGAGAGAGCTGGACTGGCCGGGAGAGAGCTAGACTGACCGGGAGGGAGTGGGACTGACCGGGAGAGACCGGGACTGACCGGGAGAGACCTGGACTGTCCGGGAGAGACCTAGACTGACCAGGAGAGAGTAGGATGGACTGGGAGGGAGCGGGACTGACCGGGAGGGAGCGGGACTGACCGGGAGGCAGTGGGACTGACCAGGAGAGAGCAGGATGGACTGGGAGGGAGCGGGACTGACTAGGAGGGAGCGGGACTGACCGGGAGGGACTGGGACTGATTGGGAGGGAGTGGGACTGACCAGGAGAGAGCTGGACTGACCAGGGGAGGCCTGGAATGACCGGGAGAGAGCGGGACTGACCGTGAGAGAATTGAAGATATCTGAACTGACCGGGAGTGAGATGGACTGACCGGGAATGACCTGAATGGACTATGAGACAGCTGGACTGACCGGAAGAGAGCAGGACTGACCGGGAGAGAGCAGGATGGCCTGGGAGGGAGCAGGACTGACCGGGAGGGAGCGGGACTGACCAGGGGACAGTGGGACTGACCGGTGGACAGTGGGACTGACCGGGAGAGAGCGGGACTGATCGGCTGAGAAAGCAGGATGGACTGGGAGGGAGCGGGACTGACCGGGAGAGAGCGGGACTGATCGGCTGAGAAAGCAGGATGGACTGGGAGGGAGCGGTGGGACTGACCGGGAGGCAGTGGGACAAACTGGGGGACAGTGGGACTGACCGGGAGGCAGTGGGACTGACCGAGAGGCAGTGGGACTGACCAGGAGAGCGCGGGACTGACCGGGAGGCAGTGGGACTGACTGGGAGGCAGTGGGACTGACCGAGAGGCGGTGGGACTGACCGGGAGGCAGTGGGACTGACCGAGAGGCGGTGGGACTGACCCGGAGGCGGTGGGACTGACCGAGAGGCAGTGGGACTGACCCGGAGGCAGTGGGACTGACCGGGAGGCAGTGGGACTGATCGAGAGGCGGTGGGACTGACCGGGAGGGAGCAAGACTGACCAGGAGGGAGCAAGACTGATCGAGAGGCGGTGGAACTGACCGGGAGGCAGTGGGACTGAGCGAGAGGCAGTGGGACTGACCCGGAGGCAGTGGGACTGACTGAGAGGCGGTGGGACTGACCGGGAGGCGGTGAGACTGACCGAGAGGCGGTGGGACTGACCGGGAGGGAGCCGGACTGACCGGGAGGGAGCAGGACTGACCGGGAGGGAGCAAGACTGACCAGGAGGGAGCAGGACTGACCGGGAGGGAGAAAGACTGACCGAGAGAGAGCGGGATTGACCGGGAGGGAGCGGGGCTGACAGGGAGAGAGCGGGGCTGACCGGGGGACAGTGGGACTGACCGGGAGAGAGCGGGACTGACTGGGAGGGAGCAGGACTGACCGGAGAGAGCGGGACTGACCGGGAGGGAGCGGGACTGACCGGAGGGAGTGGGGCTGCTGAGGGGGCACGCAGCATTATCTGGTTACTAGTTTGTAGAGCTCTTTGTAAATAGTTTGTAGAGCTGTTGATTTGGGAGTGGCTGAGCCAGTCCCAAATCAATAGACTCATAAGACTCAATAAAACCCCAGCCAGTTGGTTTCGGGGGATCCACGACCAGACAGGTGGTTGTGAGCCTGGCGGATGAATTGGTAATGTGCAGTGTGATTGTTAAACCTTTGCTAATACTGCTACAACTACAGTGAGAGTGAGAGTGATCCCAGGACACTGTGAGAGGAGGAGGAAGTAAAGCTGCCTTCTAGGTACAATCTACAGGGAGATTGTGAGTGTCTGGTCGGAGGAGGAGAGGAGCCTGGAGAGAGGAGAGGAGGGAAATACTCCTGTTACTGCTGCAGAGTTTGAGAGAGGGGGAAGGAACAGCTGCCATTCGACTACTCACCAGCTGTGTGGAAGGAGGGAGAGCCATTGTCACCATCAACAGGTGGCTGTATTTTGGTGCACTCCCCCAAAAAAGACTTTGCTTAATCGGTGGGGGGAAGGAAAGAAGATAAATAAAAACATTGTAGCGGGGGGTGGGGGGGGGGGGGGGGCGTGCAAGTGTGTGGGGTTCTTGCAAACAACTAGGCCCCACACACCACTGGAGGCACCCCTCCCCCATTGCCTGGCCCAGGTTGGCTGGAGCTACCTGGGTGCTTTTTCTTTCGCAATTAACTAATTAGCATCATTTGGAGGACTGTGCCTGGGTGGTTCCAGCCATCCTGGGTGAAGATATCTCCTCCCCGCCAGAAGAATATAAAGACTTTGTTTGTGATCCGGGGAGTGCATCCCCTGCAAGCACCCACCCAGCGCTGTGAGGAGTGCCTGATACCACAGCCTCCCTCTTCCCCACACCCCTTCCCCCCCACTGTCTCTCCTCTCTCTCTCTCGCTCTCACTGAGAGCCTCTTTTAAAATATATTTTATAAAACAAACAACGACTGAGCAGAGGGAAAAGAGCCCCTCCCCAATTGTCGAAAGTTGGGGAGAGGTGTGCCTTGTTATAAGCCCCCTCTGCTCATCAACGAGGCCAATCAAGACCTTTAAAGCCTGTGACTTTGGGGTGAGTGTAGCCCTTAAAGGGATCCCGATATGGCGAGTCCATCTTTGCTGGTGGGGGGGGCCAGCACAAATTTCTGCGCGCGTGGCAGCAAAGGCCACGGCAGCTCCTGCTGCCCAGCCACCTTTCAGACTCATTACTAAAAAGAACGGGGTCAAGAGCTACACTCGCCCCAACAAGACCATCGAGGAGTGCGTGAGGGCCTCGGCCGTTGTCGCCGCCTCCAAAATGTACGGGAAGGCTGTGGTCTTCCTGGGGTCGGAGCGGGCGGTGTCCCTGGCCCTCAGTCAGGGGCTCACGGTGAACGGGACCTTCCTGCCAGTGGATCCTCCCGAGACCACCGCGCAGAGGGTCGTCATGTCGAACGTCCCGCCCTTTGTTCCCGGTGAGCTCCTCCTTCCCCACCGACATCAACTGGGGGAGATGAGGTCGGGGATAACGCCGATTCCGTTCGGCTTCAGGGAGGCCAGCCTCCGTCATGTGTTCTCCTTCTGGCACCAGCTTTTCGTTCAGCTGGCCCGGGAGGAGGTAACAGAGGGTACATTCAGTGTGGTAGAATTCTTTATTAAGATGGAGAGTGACACAGTTAATTCAGAGACTAGGATCCTGAACTGAAGGAAAGGCAACTTTGATGGTATGAGACGTGAATTGGCTAGAATAGACTGGCGAGTGATACTTAAAGGGTTGACGGTGGATAGGCAATGGCAAACATTTAAAGATCACGGATGAACTTCAACATTTGTACATGCCTGGAGTAAAAATAAAACGGGGAAGGTGGCTCAACTGTGGCTAACAAGGGAAATTAAGGATAGTGTTAAATCCAAGGAAGAGGCATGTAAATTGGCCAGAAAAAGCAGCAAACCTGAGGACTAGGAGAATTTTATAATACAGCAGAGGAGGACAAAGGGTTTAATTAGGAGGGGGAAAATAGAGTATGAGAGGAAGCTTGCTGGGAACATAAAAACTGACTGCAAAAGCTTCTATAGATATGTGAAGAGAAAAAGATTAGTGAAGACAAATGTAGGTCCTTTGCAGTCAGATTCAGTTGAATTTATAATGGGGAACAAAGAAATGGCGGACCAGTTAAACAAATTCTTTGATTCTGTCTTCACGAAGGAAGACACAAATAACCTTTCGGAAATAGTAAGGGACCGAGGGCCGAGTGAGAAGGAGGAACTGAAGAAAATCCTTATTAGGCTGGAAATTGTGTTCAGGAAATTGATGGAATTGAAGGCCAATAAATCCCCAGGGCCTGATAGTCTGCATCTCAGAGTACTTAAGGAAGTAGCCCTCGAAATATTGGATGCATTGGTGATCATTATCAACTCTGGATCGGTTCCAATGGACTGGAGGGTAGCTAATGTAACACCACTTTTTAAGAAGGGAGAGAGAGAGAAAATGGGTAATTATAGACCGGTTAGCCTGACATCAGTAATGGGGAAAATGTTGGAATCAATTATTAAAGATGAAATAGCAGCATATTTGGAAAGCAGTGATGGGATTGGTCCAAGTCAGCATGGATTTATGAAAGGGAAATCATGCTTGACAAATCTCGAATTTTTTGAGGATGTAACTGGTAGAGTGGACAAGGGAGAACCAGTGGATGTGGTGTATTTGGACTTTCAAAAGGCTTTTGATAAGGTCCCACACAAGAGATTGGTGTGCAAAATTAAAGCACATGGTATTGGGGGTAATGTACTGACGTGGATAGAGAACTGGTTGGCAGACAGGAAGCAGAGAGTCGGGATAAACGGGTCCTTTTCAGAATGGCAGGCAGTGACTAGTGGAGTGCCACAGGGCTCAGTGCTGGGACCCCAGCTATTTACAATATACATTAATGATTTGGATGAGTGAATTGAGTGTAATATCTCCAAGTTTGCAGATGACACTAAGCTGGGTGGTGGTGTGAGCTGTGAGGACGACGCTAAAAGGCTGCAGGGTGACTTGGACAGGTTCGGTGAGTGGGCAAACGAGTGGCAGATGCAGTATAATGTGGATAAATGTGAGGTTATCCACTTTGGTGGCAAAAACAGGAAGGCAGAATATTATCTGAATGGCGGCAGATTAGGAAAAGGGGAGGTGCAACGAGACCTGGGTGTCATGGTACATCAGTCATTGAAAGTTGGCATGCATGTACAGCAGGCGGTTAAGAAAGCAAATGGTATGTTGGCCTTCATAGCTAGGGGATTTGAATATAGGAGCAGGGAGGTCTTACTGTAGTTGTGCAGGGCCTTGGTGAGGCCTCACCTGGAATATTGTGTTCAGTTTTGGTCTCCTAATCTGAGGAAGGACATTTTTGCTATTGAGGGAGTGCAGCGAAGGTTCACCAAACTGATTCCCGGGATGGCAGGACTGACATATGAGGAGAGACTGTATCGACTGGGCCTGTATTCACTGGAGTTTAGAAGGATGAGAGGGGATCTCATAGAAACATATAAAATTCTGACGGGACCGGACAGGTTAGATGCAAGAAGAATGTTACCAATGTTGGGGAAGTCCAGAACCAGGGGACATAGTCTAAGGATTAGGGGTAAGCCATTTAGGACTGAGATGAGGAGAAACTTCTTCAGTCAGAGAGTTGTTAACCTGTGGAATTCCCTACCGCAGAAAGTTGTTGATGCAAGTTTAGTGGATATATTCAAGAGGGAGTTAGATATGGCCCTTACGGCTAAAGGGATCAAGGGGTATGGAGAGAAAGCAGGAAAGGGGTACTGAGGGAATGATCAGCCATGATCTTATTGAATGGCGGTGCAGACTCGAAGGGCCGAATGGCCTACTCCTGCAGCTATGTTTCTATGGTCCACGAGGGGGCTGCCTACCGCGTCTTCTGGAGGTGGGGCACGTTTGCAAAATCTGCCCTGCCTCCAAGACCGCTAAAACAGCCAAAGCAGCCAAGGCTGGTGCCATCGCCACTTCTCTCCCTAGTACCGTTCACGTGCCGGGAGCCATAGGTGTGCGGGCATCGTTGGAGGCCTTTGTCTTCATGGCCTCCGGCGGGAGGGGGAAGAGCATCTGTGCGGAAAGAGGGCGCGGAAGAAAACAAATAAACACCCTCTGGACAGTTCCCTCAGTGGGCTGCACAGCCCAATCAACGCACTATCGCCGGTGAGCGCGGTGCATTCTGAGCCGGGGCCCGAGCCCCTGACCACACCGGCCTCTGCGGGGAGTTTGTCACCTGTGGTCGGGCTCGGGCAAGTCAATCGGAAGGAGGGAGCGGAAGTGGGTGCCCCAGCAGACCTGGAGTTCTCCCTGCTGCCACGTCCCTCCAGGAAAAAAAGGAGGCACCACTCCAAGGAAGCGAAGGATGACCAAAGTCCCTCCGTGGAGGAGTTGGTGCCCAGCGCGAGTCCTGCATCCCCCACCAGTGCTCCCAATGCGTGCCGAAGGCGGCGGGGGCGGGGGGGGTGGCGGGGTTCTGTCCCTCGGGAGGGCCAGACATCCAAGGCTGCCCAGCCTGAGCGTCCCGGGAATGGGGAACAAGAACTGCCACTTGCGCAGGGCCGCCGGGCCGAGCGTGCCGGGGACTGAGGCGGGCGGGGCCGATGAGGCCGAGTCCAAACCCGCCCAGCCAATTATTGGCATCTCCCGGGATCTGCTCAGGCTGGGAAAAGTACAAGATTTTAATGCACTTTGTGAACATGCACCTGCTGGGCCGGGGGGTGGTAGCGGGGAGGGTGTGGAACCCCAATCATCGTCTCTGGCATTGGAGCCGTGCCACTTGGAGGACCTGGAGCTGTTTTTCGGCCCGGGCTCTCCATGCTCCCTGGTGCCTGGGGCGGAGGGGGACCCTTGTCCGCTGCCGCTTCCTGACCAGGCATCCCAGGGGGAGGCCATGGAGGACACCTCTGCCGACGATCCTGGGGGTGGGATCGTGACAGAGTTAGGGCTGGATGGTGCGGCCGGGCTGTTTGCCGTACCACGTGCGGTCGACCGACCGGCTGCTGGTGGCAACCTCCCGGAGGGGGACGGGGACTCGGTGGAAGGCGCGGGAGAAGATCTGGAGTCCATCACCAGTGAGGTGGTGGATATCCT
The DNA here is from genome assembly GCF_044704955.1 of Pristiophorus japonicus. Taxonomy (NCBI): domain Eukaryota; kingdom Metazoa; phylum Chordata; class Chondrichthyes; family Pristiophoridae; genus Pristiophorus; species Pristiophorus japonicus. The sequence goes on along the minus strand of NC_092000.1, from coordinate 31,655,717 downwards.
CGTGCCCGCCGCTGAGCCCCGCCCTCATCCCTGCCAAGGAACTCCGGGACTTTTGGCGCAATGCCAGGGTCGCCCATCTGGCCTTGGACAAATGGTCCGAGCCGGCGCTGCTCATCAGGTCTGTCCGCGCCGCTGTTAAAACCATGGCCGCGGGCGGGACACTATCAAAAACAGAAGCCCTTGAGCTGAGCCGGCTCAGAACGTTCCTCGCGAGGCTGCTGAGGGAGTGGAGGTCAACAAACGACTCCACTGCCCCCACTCCCCACCATCTTTAAGTTAGAGGTTGCACTATGCTTTTGTCATGAAGATAACCATAGCCAGCCTCAACATGAACGGCAGCAGAGAGGCACGCCGTAGATTTAACAATTTTTCGCTCCTGTGGGAGGGGAAATATGCGGTGTGCTTCCTGCAAGAAACCCACACCGTTCCGGGAGACGAGGCCAAGTGGCTCCTGGAATGGCAAGGTGAGGTCTGTATGAGCCACCTCACCGCCACTTCTTGTGGGGTGGTCTTCTTGCTGGCCCCACATTTTCAGCTGGAGCCTGTGCCAGGCCGCTTGCTGCATGTCAGGCTTCACCTGGGGGATGTGCCGCTCCATCTCGTGAACGTGTACGCCCCTCAGCCTGGCCCGCAGCAAACGCGCTTCTTCGAAGAAGTGTCCGCTCTTCTTGGCTCCGTCGATGTCGATGGCTGCATTGTCCTCGGGGGGAGGATTTTAACTGCACCCTCGAGGCGAGGGACCGCTCCGGTGCCCCGCAGAGCATGACGGCGATGGAGAAGTTGAGGGACCTGGTCGGGTCCTTCGACTTGATGGACGTCTGGCGAAATCTCCATCCCGACTCCAGCGCCTTTACTTGGGTGAGGCCTGGAAGAGGATGGTCCAGAATCGACCGTCTTTACGTGTCTCGGGCGTATGTTTCCTGCATTCCGGCAGCCTCCATGCGGCCGGTGCCGTGTTCGGACCACCACCTGGTGTGGACGGAGCTCGCTTCGCTCCGCGCGAGGACAGGGTCCGCGTACTGGCATTTTAACAACTAGCTGCTGGAGGACGTGCGGTTCCAGGACTCGTTCCGTTGTTTCTGGGCCGACTGGAGAAGGAAGCAGGGGGGCTTCCCCTCCTTGAGGCTATGGTGGGATGTGGGCAAGGCTCACGTCCGTCTCTTGTGTCAAGAGTACGCGAGGGGGTCAACCAAGAGGCGGGCGGCCAGGGTCGGCGCCTCGAAAAAGAGGTGCTCGACCTGGAGTCCCGTCTCGGTCAAGTCGTCGAGGACCCGGCCCTGCGGACGGTGTACGAAGCGAAGAAGGCCGCGCTGAAGGACCTGCAGCTCGTCGGGTCCCGAGGCACAGTCGTGAGATCGTGGTTCCTGCGGGATCTGGACCGCGGCTCCCCCTTCTTCTACTCGCTGGAAAAAAGACAGAGTGTCCGTAAGCAGCTCTTGACGCTGCTGGCCGACGACGGCTCTCTCGTCTCGGATCCGGAGGGCGTCAACAACAGGGCCTGTGAATATTACGGGGCTCTGTTCTCTCTGGATCTGTCCAGTGAGGAAGTGCGTAAAGTTTTGTGGGAGGACCTGCCGAAGGTCGGCCCGGAGGGTGCCGAAAACCTGGAAGCTCCGCTAAGCCTGGCGGAGCTGACCGGCGCCCTCGACCAGCTCTCGAGGGGAAAAGCTCCGGGGCTGGACGGGCTGACCATGGATTTCCACAGGGCATTCTGGGACGCTCAAAAGGCCAGCGGGAGATCGAGAGCCAGCGGCAGTTGGTGAGAGGGGAGCGGCCTATAAAAGGCCCAGCGGGAGATCGAGAGCCAGCGTACCGGTGCAGCTACAGCGGGAGAGAAAGCAAAATAGAAGTAGAAAGGAATCAAAAAGTGACGTCACAGCCAATGGGGTAAGTGATTGGCTGGTGATTGGTGAGTAGCTTTTCTTTTATTTTTTATATCAGTAAGTGAACTTTAGCATTGTTATTACCAATTTTAGGGTATCTAAGGTTAAGGCATGGCAGGAGAGCTCGGTCACGTGATATGCTCCTCCTGTACCATGTGGGAACTCGGGGACACTTCCAGTGTCCCTGGGGGCTACATGTGTGGGAAGTGTATCCGCCTCGAGCTCTTGACGGTCCATGTTGCGGAATTGGAGCTGAGGGTGGATTCACTCTGGAGCATCCACGATGCTGAGAATGACGTGAGTATCACGTGTAGTGAGTTGGTCCTACCGCAGGAGAAGGGTCCACAGCCAGATAGGGAATGGAAGACCAGCAGGTAGAGCAGTGCAAGGAAGGTAGTGCAGCGATCCCCTGTGGTCATCCCCCTGCAAAACAGATACACCGCTTTGAGTACTGTTGGGGGGGATGACTCATCAGGGGAGGGCAGCAGCAGCCAAGTTCATGGCACCGTGGCTGGCTCTGCTGCACAGGAGGGCAGGAAAAAGATTGGGAATGCGATAGTGATAGGGGATTCAATGGTGAGGGGAATAGATAGGCGTTTCTGCGGCCGCAACCGAGACTCCAGGATGGTATGTTGCCTCCCTGGTGCAAGGGTCAAGGATGTCTCGGAGCGGGTGCAGGACATTCTGAAATGGGAGGGAGAACAGCCAGTTGTCGTGGTGCACATTGGTACCAACGACATAGGTAAAAAAAGGGATGAGGTCCTACGAAAAGAATTTAAGGAGCTAAGAGCTAAATTAAAAAGTAGGACCTCAAAAGTAGTAATCTCGGGATTGCTACCAGTGCCACGTGCTAGTCAGAGTAGGAATCGCAGGATAGCGCAGATGAATACGTGGCTTGAGCAGTGGTGCAGCAGGGAGGGATTCAAATTCCTGGGGCATTAGAACCGGTTCTGGGGGATGTGGGACCAGTACAAACCGGACGGTCTGCACCTGGGCAGGACCGGAACCAATGTCCTAGGGGGAGTGTTTGCTAGTGCTGTTGGGGAGGAGTTAAACTAATATGGCAGGGGGATGGGAACCTATGCAGGGAGACAGAGGGAAATAAAAGGGAGGCAAAAGCAAAAGACAGAAAGGAGATGAAGAAAAGTGGAGGGCAGAGAAACCCAAGGCAAAGAACAAAAAGGGCCACTGTACAGCAAAATTCTAAAAGGACAAAGGGTGTTAAAAAAACAAGCCTGAATGCTTTGTGTCTTAATGCAAGGAGTATCCGCAATAAGGTGGATGAATTAACTGTGCAAATAGATGTTAACAAATATGATGTGATTGGGATTACGGAGACGTGGCTCCAGGATGATCAGGGCTGGGAACTCAACATCCAGGGGTATTCAACATTCAGGAAGGATAGAATAAAAGGAAAAGGAGGTGGGGTAGCATTGCTGGTTAAAGAGGAGATTAATGCAATAGTTAGGAAAGACATTAGCTTGGATGATGTGGAATCTATATGGGTAGAGCTGCAGAACACTAAAGGGCAAAAAACGTTAGTGGGAGTTGTGTACAGACCTCCAAACAGTAGTAGTGATGTTGGGGAGGGCATCAAACAGGAAATTAGGAGTGCATGCAATAAAGGTGCAGCAGTTATAATGGGTGACTTTAATATGCACATAGATTGGGCTAGCCAAACTGGAAGCAATACGGTGGAGGAGGATTTCCTGGAGTGCATAAGGGATGGTTTTCTAGACCAATATGTCGAGGAACCAACTAGGGGAGAGGCCATCTTAGACTGGGTGTTGTGTAATGAGAGAGGATTAATGAACAATCTCATGGGGAAGAGTGACCATAATATGGTGGAATTCTGCATTAGGATGGAGAATGAAACAGTTAATTCAGAGACCATAGTCCAGAACTTAAAGAAGGGTAACTTTGAAGGTATGAGGCGTGAATTGGCTAAGATAGATTGGCGAATGATACTTAAGGGGTTGACTGTGGATGGGCAATGGCAGACATTTAGAGACCGCATGGATGAATTACAACAATTGTACATTCCTGTCTGGCGTAAAAATAAAAAAGGGAAGGTGGCTCAACCGTGGTTATCTAGGGAAATCAGGGATAGTATTAAAGCCAAGGAAGTGGCATACAAATTGGCCAGAAATAGCAGTGAACCCGGGGACTGGGAGAAATTTAGAACTCAGCAGAGGAGGACAAAGGGTTTGATTAGGGCAGGGAAAATGGAGTACGAGAAGAAGCTTGCAGGGAACATTAAGGCGGATTGCAAAAGTTTCTATAGGTATGTAAAGAGAAAGAGGTTAGTAAAGACAAACGTAGGTCCCCTGCAGTCAGAATCAGGGGAAGTCATAACGGGGAACAAAGAAATGGCAGACCAATTGAACAAGTACTTTGGTTCAGTATTCACTAAGGAGGACAGAAACAACCTTCCGGATATAAAAGGGGTCAGAGGGTCTAGTAAGGAGAAGGAACTGAGGGAAATCTTTATTAGTCGGGAAATTGTGTTGGGGAAATTGATGGGATTGAAGGCCGATAAATCCCCAGGGCATGATGGACTGCATCCCAGAGTACTTAAGGAGGTGGCCTTGGAAATAGCGGATGCATTGACAGTCATTTTCCAACATTCCATTGACTCTGGATCAGTTCCTATGGAGTGGAGGGTAGCCAATATAACCCCACTTTTTAAAAAAGGAGGGAGAGAGAAAGCAGGGAATTATAGACCGGTCAGCCTGACCTCAGTAGTGGGTAAAATGATGGAATCAATTATTAAGGATGTCATAGCAGCGCATTTGGAAAATGGTGACATGATAGGTCCAAGTCAGCATGGATTTGTGAAAGGGAAATCATGCTTGACAAATCTTCTGGAATTTTTTGAGGATGTTTCCAGTAAAGTGGACAAGGGAGAACCAGTTGATGTGGTATATTTGGACTTTCAGAAGGCTTTCGACAAGGTCCCACACAGGAGATTAATGTGCAAAGTTAGAGCACATGGGATTGGGGGTAGTGTGCTGACGTGGATTGCGAACTGGTTGTCAGACAGGAAGCAAAGAGTAGGAGTAAATGGGTACTTTTCAGAATGGCAGGCAATGACTAGTGGGGTACCGCAGGGTTCTGTGCTGGGGCCCCAGCTGTTTATATTGAACATTAATGATTTAGATGGGGGGATTAAATGTAGTATCTCCAAATTTGCGGATGACACTAAGTTGGGTGGCAGTGTGAGCTGCGAGGAGGATGCTATGAGGTTGCAGAGTGACTTGGATAGGTTAGGTGAGTGGGCAAATGCGTGGCAGATGAAGTATAATGTGGATAAATGTGAGGTTATCCACTTTGGTGGTAAAAACAGAGAGACAGACTATTATCTGAATGGTGACAGATTAGGAAAAGGGGAGGTGCAACGAGACCTGGGTGTCATGGTACATCAGTCATTGAAGGTTGGCATGCAGGTACAGCAGGCGGTTAAGAAAGCAAATGGCATGTTGGCCTTCATAGCGAGGGGATTTGAGTACAGGGGCAGGGAGGTGTTGCTACAGTTGTACAGGGCCTTGGTGAGGCCACACCTGGAGTATTGTGTACAGTTTTGTTCTCCTAACTTGAGGAAGGACATTCTTGCTATTGAGGGAGTGCAGCGAAGATTCACCAGACTGATTCCCGGGATGGTGGGACTGACCTATCAAGAAAGACTGGATCAACTGGGCTTGTATTCACTGGAGTTCAGAAGAGTGAGAGGGGACCTCATAGAAACGTTTAAAATTCTGACGGGTTTGGACAGGTTGGATGCAGGAAGAATGTTCCCAATGTTGGGGAAGTCCAGAACCAGGGGTCACAGTCTAAGGATAAGGGGTAAGCCATTTAGGACCGAGATGAGGAGAAACTTCTTCACCCAGAGAGTGGTGAACCTGTGGAATTCTCTACCACAGAAAGTAGTTGAGGCCAATTCACTAAATATATTCAAAAGGGAGTTAGATGAAGTCCTTACTACTCGGGGGATCAAGGGGTATGGCGAGAAAGCAGGAAGGGGTACTGAAGTTTCATGTTCAGCCATGAACTCATTGAATGGCGGTGCAGGCTAGAAGGGCTGAATGGCCTGCTCCTGCACCTTTTTTCTATGTTTCTATGTTTCTGTGTCCTGGGGGGCGACTACGCGCGGGTCCTGGGGAAAAGTCTGGCGACCGGGGAGATGCCCCTCTCTTGGCGCAGGGCAGTCATCGTCCTGCTGCCTAAGAAGGGCGATCTCCGCCAACTTAAGAACTGGCGCCCGGTCTCCCTTCTCAGCAAGGACTACAAAATCTTCGCCAGGGTGATGTCTGCTTGCCTTGGCGCCGTGCTGGACCACATGATCCACCCTGACCAGTCCTACACGGTTCCGGGCCGGACAGTCCACGATAACATCCATCTGGTCCGGGACCTGATCCATCATTCCCAGGAGACTGGTCTGTCGGTCACCTTCCTCTCCCTAGACCAAGAGAAGGCGTTCGACAGGGTGGATCACGACTATCTGTTCGGAACTCTGCGCGCTTTCGGGTTCGGGACATATTTCGTCGCCCGGATCCGACTTTTATACACCACCGCAGACGGCACCCCTTCGTTTTGGGAGAGTGGTGCACCAGGGATGCCCCATGTCCGGCCAGTTATATGCCATCTGCGTGGAGCCTTTCCTGCGTCTCCTGCAGACGAGGTTGACGGGACTGGCTCTGCAAGGGCCGGGCATGGAGGTCGTCCTCTCAGCTTACGCCGATGACGTGCTCCTCACGGTTGAGGATCCCGTTGACCTGCGGAGGATGTGTGAGTGCCAGGAGATTTACTCGGCCGCATCCTCTGCCAGGATCAACTGGGAGAAATGTTCCGGTCTCCTGGTGGGTCAGTGGCAGGGGGACTCCCTGCCGGAGGAGCTCAGGCCTTTTGCTTGGAGCACGACCTATCTCCTCTATCTGGGAGTCTACCTTAGCCCCGACGAGGAAGCCTGGCTGGCGAACTGGCAAGAGTTGGAGGCCAAGGTCGCCGCTCCCCTAGGGTGCTGGACAGGACTGCTCCGAGTGCAGTCCTACAGGGGTCAAGCGCGAGTCATAAACCTGCTGGTGGCCGCTATGCTGTGGTACCGGCTGGTCACTTTGACCCCTCCCCCTGCATTTGTCGCCAAGATACAGAAGAAGCTGGTGGACTTCTTCTGGAACAACAGGAAGCACTGGGTCTCTGCCGCTTAGGGAGGGCGGTCAGTCGTTGGTGTGCGTCAGCACCCAGCTTGCGACTTTCCGTCTTCAGACCCTGCAGTGATACCTTTACATCGAGCCCCCTCCTCGGTGACATGCGCTGGCGACGTATATCTTCCGCCAGCAGTACAGCCTCAATTATGACACGCAGCTCCTGTTTGTGAGCCTGGGGAGCATCAGGACCGCTGTCCAGGGGCTGCCTGTCTTTTACCAGGAACTCATCAGGGTATGGAACAAAGTCTCCACCAAGCACAGCTCTCCACCGGCTGGAGTGGCGGCTGTCCTGCAGGAGCCGCTGCTCGGGCATCCGTACCTCCACAACCAAGGTTTTGGGTGGCGGTCGGATGAGAGGGCTGTGGCTGGTGAGGTGAGCAGGGTCAAGGACCTGCTCGATGGCGGAGGAGCGGGCTGATGGTGCCAGACACGCTGGCACGGCGCCTAAATTCGGCCGACGTCCGCCGCGCGGCCGATGCCATCAAGTCGCTAAAAACAGCTCTGGGCCCTGACTCCGTTAGGTGCATCGCGGAGGCTCAAGCACGTGGGGAAATCCCGTCCAAACTGACCCCCATCCGGACGGAATTCTTCATCGACGCCAAACCCTGGAACCTCCCTCAGGAGCCGGCGCCTCACAACTTGAGCATCCTCGGGGAAATCCCCTCCGTGCCTTTCAGTTCCGTGCGGAGGGGTTTCCTGTACGGGCTGCTCCTGCACACTCTCAACTTTGCCATCCTCGTCTGAGTCCGGACACGTCATGGCGCACCATCTTGCCGTCCGGAGGAGGCGGGGGTCCCCGATGGAGTGCACTCTACGTGGGAGTCCTCGCACTATTTATCGGGGACTTGGCCTGGAGGGTGGTGCACGGAGCAGTCCCGTGCAATAAATTTTTAAGCTGGTTCACGGGCTCCCAGGCCGCCTGCAATTTTTCTGCGGTCTGTAAGAGTCCGTGTTCCATGTTTTTATCGAATGTGTGAGGTTGCAGCCCCTGTTCCACTATTTGAAGGGGCTGCTTCTTAAATTCTGGTTGCACTTCAGTCCCACACTCCTGATCTTTGGGCACCCTGTGCGGAGGGGAGCGGGCAGGTTGGAGGGCCTCCTCGTAGGACTGCTCCTGGGCCTGGCCAAGGGTGCCATCAGCCGGTCCAGGCAGCAGGCGGTCGAGGGGGTCGTTCAGCCCAACTGCCTGCCTCTCTTCCGCGGTTACATCCGAGCCAAGGTGTCCATGGAGATGGAGCACGCGGTGTCCACCGGTACGCTCGCGGCCTTCCGTGAGAGGTGGGCGCCGGAGGGACTGGAGTGCATCATCACCCCCGGCAACCAAATTTTAATTTGATCATTTTAAGTTTAATTTGTTTAATTTGCTGGTTTTAGTGCCCCCCTTTTTTAGCCAGGGGGCACTTGTATAATTTCTGTTTTTAGTGCCCTAAAAAAAAAACAAAAAGGGGCACTGGAAAAAATGTATTTTGGAATGTGACCCCTCCTTGCAGGGGTATTTGTTTAAAGTGCACAACTGAAATATTTGAACTGGTAATGTGTAGTGTGATTGTTAAACCTTTGTTAGTAAACCAACTAGTTCTTAATAGCAATGTGTTGCTATGAATTCTTAAGCAAAGAACCCATGAAGCAAATGCATTACAGTCTGCCCTATCAGATTCCATGTGGCAGCGTGGCTCTCACTGTCTGTGAGGGTCCGTGGAGCGTCCTCCTCTGTTTCGGATGCTCCCAAAAGTTCGTCACCATCCTCCGCCTGCAGGGCACCATCAGCTGCACACACGTGGCTTTGCGGGCACCGCATCTGAATGCTGAGATGGATCAGTCACTGAATGTGCAGTTGGTGTGTGACCATGCTCAGCACATCATGATGGAGAATGCCCAGTATCCTGGCAGCAGAACGATGCTTTTATTCTGTGTCAGTCTGCTATTTCCTCAATCTTTAAGCCACCACGACAAACCAGAGGGTGGCTAATGGGCCACAAGCACTATCCACTGACTGCCTGGCTCATGCCTCCGCTCCGTAACCCAACCACACATGCCTTTGTATGGTCAAAGGCCTTTGTAAGGTCAAAGGCCATGTATAAGGGCTGGTGCTGCTCCCTGCGTTTATCCTGCAGCTGTTGCGCTGCAAAAGTCATATCCATTGTGCCTTGTAGGGGACGAAATCCGGACTGTGACTCTGGGAGGAGCTCCTCGGCCACAGGGAGAAGATAGTTGAGGAGGACTCGAGCGACAACTTTCCCAGTGGCTGATAACAGGAAGATTCCCCTGTAGTTGCCGCAGTCGGACTTGTCCCCTTTTTAAAAGATGCTCACGATCACCGCATCTCTGAAATCTCCCGGCATGCTCTCCTCTCTCCAGATGAGAGAGATGAGTTCATGTATTCGTGCTAACAGCGCCTCTCCGCCATACTTCAGTGCCTCAGCAGGGATTTCATTTGCTCCCGAAGCCTTGTTGTTTTTAAGCTGTCTTTTATGGCTTTTTCTACCTCGTGCAGTGTTGGGGTCTCACTGAGGTGGTGGTGAGTAGCATGCTGCGGGATGGAGTTGAGAACACTCGGGTCAAAGGCAGAGCCTCGATTGAGGAGACCTTTGAAGTGCTCCTTCCAGCGGGCCCTGACAGCCTCGGTGTCCTTGATGAGTGTTTCCCCATTCTTGGCCAGAGTGGGGTGGGGCCTTGGGAGTTTGAACCGTAGGTGGCCTTGACTGCAATGAAGAATCCTCGTACATCATGGCTGTCAGCTAGCTGCTGTATCTCCTGTGCTTTCTCCATCTACCACCTGTCCTTTAGGTCCCGGATTTTTTATTGGACCTCAGCCTTGAGCCGTCTGAAATGCTGCTTTGCTGCTCCCGAGTTGGGTTGTTTTTAAGGCTCAATAATGCCCTGCGTTTGCGCTCTATTAACTCTTGGATCTCCTAATCATTCTCATCAAACCAGTCCTCGTGTTTCCTGGTTGAGTGACCGAGTGTCTCTTTGCAGGCACTGGTTATGGAGGCCTGGAGGGCAGACCAAGCGCTGTGGGCATTCTGCATCTCAGGGTCATCAGGGCAGGCCAGGTTAGCTGTGAGATGCTGACTGTATAGGGCTCCCTTAGCTGGGTCCATAAGTGTCCCGGCATTGACTTTTTTGCGGCACTGTTTCTGCTGCCCCCTCCGTCACCATCCTCAACCTGCTCCACGACGACATGCAGGCCGTGATCCTTACCAACAGATCCATTACAGACCCAATCCATGTCCGGACCGGGGTCAAACTGGGATGCGTCATCGCCCCAACCCTCTTCTCAATCTTCCTCGCTGTCATGCTCCACCTCACAGTCGACAAGCTCCCCACTGGAGTGAAACTAGTGGGAAGCTGTTCAACCTATGCCGTCTCCAGGCCAGGTCCAAGACCACCCCAACCTCTGTCGTCGAGCTACAGTACGCGGACGACGCCTGCGTCTGCGCACACACAGAGGCTGAACTCCACGACATAGTCGACGTATGAGGCGTACGAAAGCACGGGCCTTACGCTAAACATCAGCAAGACAAAGATCCTCCACCAGCCTGTCCTTACCGCACTGCCCCCCAGTCATCAAGAGCCACGGCACAGCACTGGACAATGAGGACTACTTTCCATATCTCGGGAGCCTCCTGTCAACAAGAGCAGGCATTGACAACGAGATCCAAAACCGCCTCCAGTGCGCCAGTGCAGCCTGAGGAAAAGAGTGTTTATTTAAAGTGACAGCGACCAAACGAAAGGTAGCTACATATTGTTGACCACTTTCTACAGGATTGTGCAATCTTGATGTTTTTGCTGATTCTAACTGTGTTTTATCCCTGTCTGGCGTAAAAATAAAAAAGGGAAGGTGGCTCAACCGTGGCTATCAAGGGAAATCAGGGATAGTATTAAAGCCAAGGAAGTGGCATACAAATTGGCCAGAAATAGCAGTGAACCCAGGGACTGAGAGAAATTTAGAACTCAGCAGAGGAGGACAAAGGGTTTGATTAGGGCAGGGAAAATGGAGTACAAGAAGAAGCTTGCAGGGAACATTAAAATGGACTGCAAAAGCTTCTATAGATATGTAAAGAAAAAAAGGTTAGTAAAGACAAATGTAGGTCCCCTGCAGTCAGAATCAGGGGAAGTCATAACTGGGAATAAAGAAATGGCAGACCAATTGAACAAGTACTTTGGTTCAGTATTCACTAAGGAGGACACAATCAACCTTCCGGATATAAAAGGGGTCAGAGGGTCTAGTAAGGAGGAGGAACTGATGGAAATCCTTATTAGTCGGGAAATTGTGTTGGGGAAATTGATGGGATTGAAGGCCGATAAATCCCTAGGGCCTGATGGTCTGCATCCCAGAGTACTTAAGGAGGTGGCCTTGGAAATAGCGGATGCATTGACAGTCATTTTCCAACATTCCATAGACTCTGGATCAGTTCCTATCGAGTGGAGGGTAGCCAATGTAACCCCACTTTCTAAAAAAGGGAGGGAGAGAGAAAACAGGGAATTATAGACCAGTCAGCCTGACATTGGTAGTGGGTAAAATGATGGAATCAATTATTAAGGATGTCATAGCAGCGCATTTGGAAAGAGGTGACATGATAGGTCCAAGTCAACATGGATTTGTGAAAGGGAAATCATGCTTGACAAATCTTCTGGAATTTTTTGAGGATGTTTCTAGTAGAGTGGACAAGGGAGAACCAGTTGATGTGGTGTATTTGGACTTTCAGAAGGCTTTCGACAAGGTCCCACACAAGAGATTAATGTGCAAAGTTAAAGCACATGGGATTGGGGGTAGTGTGCTGACATGGATTGAGAACTGGTTGGCAGACAGGAAGCAAAGAGTAGGAGTAAATGGGTACTTTTCAGAATGGCACGCAGTGACTAGTGGGATACCGCAAGGTTCTGTGCTGGGGCCCCAGCTGCTTATATTGTACATTAATGATTTAGACTAGGGGACTAAATGTAGTATCTCCAAATTTGCGGATGACACTAAGTTGGATAGCAGTGTGAGCTGCGAGGAGGATGCTATGAGGCTGCAGAGTGACTTGGATAGGTTAGCTGAGTGGGAAAATGCATGGCAGATGAAGTATAATGTGGATAAATGTGAGGTTATCCACTTTGGTGGTAAAAACAGAGACACAGACTATTATCTGAATGGGGACAGATTAGGAAAAGGGGAGGTGCAACGAGACCTGGGTGTCATGGTACATCAGTCATTGAAGGTTGGCATGCAGGTACAGCAGGCGGTTAAGAAAGAAAATGGCATGTTGGCCTTCATAGCAAGGGGATTTGAGTACAGAGGCAGGGAGGTGTTACTACAGTTGTACAGGGCCTTGGTGAGGCCACACCTGGAGTATTGTGTACAGTTTTGGTCTCCTAACTTGAGGAAGGACATTCTTGCTATTGAGGGAGTGCAGCGAAAGTTCACCAGACTGATTCCCGGGATGGCGGGACTGACATATCAAGAAAGACTGGATCAACTGAGCTTGTATTCACTGGAGTTCAGAAGAATGAGAAGGGATCTCATAGAAACGTTTAACATTCTGACGGGTTTAGACAGGTTAGATGCAGGAAGAATGTTCCCAATGTTGGGGAAGTCCAGAACCAGGGGTCACAGTCTAAGGATAAGAGGTAAGCCATTTAAGACCAAGATGAGGAGAAACTTCTTCACCCAGAGAGTGGTGAACCTGTGGAATTCTCTACCACAGAAAGTTGTTGAGGCCAATTCACTAAATATATTCAAAAAGGAGTTAGATGTAGTCCTTACTACTAGGAGGATCAAGGGGTATGGCGAGAAAGCAGGAATGGGGTACTGAAGTTGCATGTTCAGCCATGAACTCATTGAATGGCGGTGCAGGCTAGAAGGGCCTACTCCTGCACCTATTTTCTATGTTTCTATGTATTCTTTCTAATGGTGAATGATGCAGTTAAACTCTTGTTAACTTGCTATTAGTTCAATGCAATGAGTAAAGCCCAACAGCACCCCCTGTTAGCCAAATACAGAGGTGCGTCAAAAAGCTCACACACAAACAAGGCTACTGGGGAGGGTACAGGGGTATCCACTGAACTGTAACCTAGCAACGAATTAATGCACGAGCAGGGTCTGGGAAAGGAGTTAATTGGCAATTTTAAAAATTAATGAATGAATTAAGGCATTAGGAAGGCAGATTTGAATTACCACTCCTCTTCCCTTCCTCGACTTCTCTATTTCCATTTCTGGGGATAGTCATTGACAATCATTCACTTTCAGCCCACTGACTCCTACAGCTACCTGGACTTCACTCCACAGACTCCATTCCATTCTCCCAGTTTCTCCATCTCCATCGCATCTGCTCTGACACCACTTTCCACACTCGTGCTTCCAATATGTCTTCCCTTTTCTTCAACCGAGGATTCCCCTCCGCCGTGGTTAACATGGCCCTCGACCGTGTTCGTTCTATTTCCTGCACCTCTGCCCTCACCCCTTCCCCTCCCTCCCAGAACTATCACAGGGTTCCCCTTGTCCTCACCTTTCACCCCAACAGCCCCCACGTTCAACGGATCATCCTCCGCCATTTCCAGTGTGAACCTGCCTTCAATCACATCTCCTCCCCTCTCAGCATTCTGAAGGGACCGCTCCCTCTGCGACACCCTGGTCTATTCCACAGTCACCCCCAGAGCCACCTCCCCTTCTCACGGTACCTTCCCGTGCAAGTGCAGGAGATGCAACACCTGCCCTTTTACCTCCTCCCTTTTCACCATCCAGGGTCACACACACTCCTTCCAGATGAAAGAGAGATTTACTTGTTGTACTTTCCATTTAGTATACTGTATTCGCTGTTCACAATGTGGTTTCCTCTACATCAGGGAGACCAAACGTAGATTGGGTGACCGCTTTGTAGAACACCTCCAATCAGTCCGTAAGCGTGACCCCGAGAGTCTGGTCACCTGTCACTTTAATTCTCTGCCCCACTCCCACTCCGTCCTCGGCCTCCTGCTCTGTTCCAATGAAGCTCAACGCAAGCTCGAGGAACAGCACCTCATCTTTCATTTGGGCACTTTACAGCCTTCTGGACTCAACATCCACAAATTCAACAATTTCAGATCATAACCTCTGCCCCTATATTTTTTTTAACTTTTCCATTGGCAGTTGTTGATGATTCTGCCATTTCCATTTATAGCTCCTCAAGTCCCATCTTTTTTGTTTCTTTACTTGTCCCAGTTGTTGTCGACTAGTGGACTGCTCCCCCTAGTGGACTACTGATGTAATAACTACTGATGTAATAACAATAAAGCATGTGGTCACACAGTTCTATCAGGAGCTACATTGTAAGTGTGTGTGCTTGTGTAGCTGTCTCCAGTTATTACAGATTGGCGACGAGGATGCAACTTTTGGATTCCCTAGCTGATACTTTTGGTGGTGTATAATCCTGCCAACCGATGGAGAGACTTTGAGACATTCTTTGTTTTGTAGAACAGCTAAAAATCCACGGTAAATTTCAAGCACACGTGACTGAAGTGTTGGCGATGCCAGAGTCCAGATGACCGCACCTATGGGAATAATGGGGTGCTTGGGTGAGTTCCATCACGGCCTTCGGAGCATATGTGGAGTGGCAACAAATGTTTTTCACTGTGAATAGTATCGTCGAAGTTCCCGATGATGTAATCGGGTGATTTTAGAAATGAAACAGGCTATTTTCTTGACTGAAGCAGGTCCCGTGGTGTATGAAACCCTGAAAAATGTGCTTGTTCCCATCAAGCCAAAGGACACGCCACTGACAGAGGTTCTGCACTACAGTCCTGAGCCCCTGGAAATTGCTGAAAGTTATTGTTTGGAACATGAAATCAATTAAATGATGAGTGTATCAGTGAGTGTTTTGTAGCTTTAAAAAAGCTATCAGTCACTGTCATTTTGGAAACTTTCAGGACTGAACATTGCGTGACCGCTTTGTTTGTGGGTTGAAAAATGAAGGAATCAGAAAGAAATTGTTGACAACCCCTAACTTGTCAGATAGCTATTTCAATGGATATGGCCAACCGATACTCCCGACAATTTCGTGCCATTCCCAGTCGTCAGACAACCGAGGTGAATCAGCTAAAAGTAAAAGGCAGTTGGGCCCCAAGGCCTCAGCAGCTGGCCAAGGTAACTGTGCATTGAAGTCGTGCTATCGGTGCCTGGGACAACACATCGCTCAAAGCGGTCCATATGTGAGGCAGATTGTTTCTACAGCAAGAAAACTGGGCATCTTGCGTAGGCGTGCCGACAGAGGAGTAAACCGACTGGCAATGCTTGAAGAAGAAATCGTCAGACACTACATAGCGTTGAAGAGAAGCAGGAAGAGGACGTTCTGGAGATGCACGTCATCAGGAGCACGAAGGTATCTATCAGCGATTTGCGATGTATCTTCATCCAGGTAGATGTTGCAGGAACCAGGTTACCCATGGAAATCGATATTGGTGCATTCATGAGCATAGTACCAGAATCTCGACAAACTGCATGATTTTCGACTGGAGAAATCAAAGATCGGGCTGTGAGGCTACTCAGGACAGCAAATCCCTGTAGTAGGAAGTATCACCATACCGGTGAAATACAGGATCAGTTTCTGAGCTTACCCCTCATTGTAGTGGCAGGAGATAAGAACATAAGAAATAGGAGCAGGAGTAGGCTATTTGGCCCCTTGAGCCTGCTCCGCCATTTAATAAGATCATGACTGATCTGATCATGGACTCAGCTCCACTTCCCTGCCCGTTCCCCATAACTCCCTTATCGCTCAAAAATCTGTCAATCTCCGACTTAAATATATTCAATGACCCAGCCTCCGCACTCGCTGGGGCAGAGAATTCCATAGATTTGCAACCCTCTGAGAGAAGAAATTTCTCCTCATCTCAGTTTTAAATGGGCGGCCCCTTAATCTAAGACTATGTCCCCTTGTTTTGGTTTCCCCGATGAGTGGAAATATCCTCTCTGCATCCACCTTGCCGAGCCCCCTCATTATCTGATAAGTTTCAATAAGATCACCTCTCATTCTTCTGAACTCCAAAGAAAAAGGAGGTGGGGTAGCGTTGCTGCTTAAAGAGGAGACTAACGCAATTGTAAGGAAAGACATTAGCTTGGATGATGTGGAGTCTATATGGGTAGAGCTGCGGAACACCAAAGAGCACAAAACACTAGTGGGAGTTGTGTACAGACCAGCAAACAGTAGTAGTGAGGTTGGGGATGGCATCAAACAGGAAATTAGGGATGCGTGCAATAAAGCTACAGCAGTTATCATGGGTGACTTTAATCTACATATAGATTGGGCTAATCAAACTGGTAGCAATATGGTGGAGGAAGATTTCCTGGAGTATATTCAGGTGAATTTATTATGGGGAACAAAGAAATGGCAGACCAGTTAAACAAATACTTTGGTTCTGTTTTCACGAAGGAAGACACAAATAACCTTCCGTAAATACTAGGGGACCGAGGGTCTAGTGAGAAGGAGGAACTGAAGGCTATCCTTATAAAGCGGGAAATAGTGTTAGGGAAATTGATGGAATTGAAGTCCGATAAATCCCCGGGGCCTGATAGTCTGCATCCCAGAGTACTTAAGGAAGAGGCCATAGAAATAGTGGATGCATTGGTGATCATTTTCCAACAGTCTATCGACTCTGGATCAGTTCCTATGGACTGGAGGATAGCTAATGTAACACCACTGTTTAAAAAAGGAGGGAGAGAGAAAATGGGTAATTATAGACTGGTTAGCCTGACATCAGTAGTGGGAAAAATGTTGGAACCAATTATTAAAGATGAAATAGCAGCGCATTTGGAAAGCAGTGACAGGATCGATCCAAGTCAGCATGGATTTATGAAGGGGAAATCATGCTTGACAAATCTTCTGGAATTTTTTGAGGATGTAACTAGTAGAATGGACAAGGGAGAACCAGTGGATGTGGTGTATTTGGACTTTCAAAAGGCTTTTGACAAGGTCCCACACAAGAGATCGGTGTGCAAAATCAAAGCACATGGTATTGGGGGTAATGTACTGATGTGGATAGAGAACTGGTTGGCAGATAGGAAGCAGAGAGTCGGGATAAACGGGTTCTTTTCAGAATGGCAGGCAGTGACTAGTGGGGTGCCACAGGGCTCAGTGCTGTTTACAATATACATTAATGATTAATGAAGGAAATGAGTGTAATATCTCCAAGTTTGCAGATGACACTAAACTGGGTGGCGGTGTGAGCTGTGAGGAGGACGCTAAAAGGCTGCAGGGTGACTTGGACAGGTTAGGTGAGTGGGCAAACGAGTGGCAGATGCAGTATAATGTGGAAAATGTGAGGTTATCCACTTTGGGGGCAAAAACACGAAGGCAGAATGTTATCTGAATGGCGGCAGATTAGGAAAGGGGGAGGTGCAACGAGACCTGGGTGTCATGGTTCATCAGTCATTGAAAGTGGGCATGCAGGTACAGCAAGCGGTGAAGAAGGCAAATGGTATGTTAGCCTTCATAGCTAGGAGATTTGAGTATAGGAGCAGGGAGGTCATGCTACAGTTGTACAGGGCCTTGGTGAGGCCTCACCTGGAATATTGTGTTCAGTTTTGGTCTCCTAATCTGAGGAAGGACATTCTTGCTATTGAGGGAGTGCAGCGAAGGTTCACCAGACTGATTCCCGGAATGGCGGGACTGACATACGAGGAGAGATTGGATCAACTGGGCCTTTATACACTGGAGATTAGAAGGATGAGAGGGGATCTCATAGAAACTTATAAGATTCTGACGGGACTGGACAGGTTCGATGCGGGAAGAATGTTCCCGATGATGGGGAAGTCCAGAACCAGTCTTAGGATAAGGAGTAGACCATTTAGGACTGAGATGAGAAGAAACTTCTTCACTCAGAGTTGTTAACCTGCGGAATTCCCTACCGCAGTGAGTTGTTGATGCCAGTTCATTGGATATATTCAAGAGGGAGTTAGATATGGCCCTTACGGCTAAAGGGATCAAGGGGTATGGAGAAAAAGCAGGAAAGGGGTACTAAGGGAATGATCAGCCATGATCTTATTGAATAGTGTTGCAGGCTCGAAGGGCCGAATGGCCTACTCCTGCACCTATTTTCCATGTTTCTATGTATAAGGGATGGTTTTCTAGATCAATATGTCGAGGAACTAACTAGACAGCTGGCCATCCTAGACTGGGGGTTGTGTAATGAGAGAGCATTCATTAGCAATCTTGTTCTTCGAGGCCCCTTGGGGAAGAGTGACCATAATATGGTAGAATTCTTCATTAAGATGGAGAGTGACACAGTTAATTCAGAGACTAGGGTTCTGAAGTTAAAGAAAGGTAACTTTGATGGTATGCGACGTGAATTGGCTAAGATAGACTGGCGAATGATACTTAAAGGGTTGACGGTGGATAGGCAATGGCAAACATTTAAAGATCACATGGATGAACTTCAACAATTGTACATCCCTGTCTGGCTTAAAAATAAAATGGGAAAGGTGGCTCAACCGTGGCTAACAAGGGAAATTAGGGATAATGTTAAATCCAAGGAAGAGGCATACAAATTTGCCAGAAAAAGCAGCCAATCTGAGGACTGGGAGAAATTTAGAATTCAGCAGAGGAGGACTAAGTATTTAATTAGGAGGGGGAAATTAGAGCATGAGAGTAAGCTTGCAGGGAACATAAAAACTGACTGCAAAAGCTTCTATAGATATGTGAAGAGAAAAAGATTAGTGAAGACTAATGTAGGTCCCTTGCCGTCAGAATCAGGGGAATTCATAATGGGGAACAAGGAAGTGGCAGATCAATTGAACAAATACTTTGGTTCTGTCTGCACTAAGGAAGACAAACCTCTCAAAAATACTAGGGGATCGAGGGTCTAGTGAGAAGGAGGAACTGAGGGAAATCCTTATTAGTCAGGAAAGGGTGTTCGGGAAATTTAAAAAAAGGAGGGAGAGAGAAAACAGAGAATTATAGACCGGTTAGCCTGACATCGGTAGTGGGGAAAATATTGGAATCAATTATTAAAGATGTAATAGCAGCACATTTAGAAAGCAGTGACAAGATCAGTTCAAGTCGGCATGGATTTATGAAAGGGAAATCATGTTTGACAAATCTTCTAGAATTTTTTGAGGATGTAACTAGTAGGGTGGACAAGGGAGAACCATTGGATGTGGTGTATTTGGACTTTCAAAAGGCCTTTGACAAGGTCCCACACGAGATTAGTGTGCAAAATTAAAGCACATGGTATTGCGGTTCATGTATTGACATGGATAGAGAACTGGTTGACAGACAGGAAGCAGATAGTAGGAATAAACGGGTCCTTTTCAGAATGGCAGACAGTGACTAGTGGGGTACCTCAAGGTTCAGTGCTGGGACTCCAGCAATTTACAATATACATTAATGATTTGGACGAAGGAATTGAATGTAATATCTCCAAGTTTGCAGATGACACTAAGCTGGGTGGCAGTGTGAGCTGTGAGGAGGATGCCAAGAGGCTGCAGGGTGACTTGGACAGGTTAGGTGAGTGAGCAAATGCATGGCAGATGCAGTATAATGTGGATAAATGTGAGGTTATCCACTTTGGTGGCAAAAACAGGAAGGCAGAATATTATCTGAATGGTGACGGATTAGGAAACGGGGAGGTGCAACGAGACCTGGGTGTCATGGTACATCAATCATTGAAAGTTGGCATGCAGGTACAGCAGGCATTGAAGAAGGCAAATGGCATGTTGGCCTTCATAGTGAGAGGACTTGAGTATAGGAGCAGGGAGGTCTTACTACAGATGTACAGGGCCTTGGTGAGGCCACACCTTGAGTATTGTGTACAGTTTTGATCTCCTAATCTGAGGAAGGAGATTCTTGTTATTGAGAGAGTGCTTCGAAGGTACACCAGACTGATTCCCGGGATGGCAGGACTGACATATGAAGAAAGATTGGATCGACTAGGCTTAATATTTACTGGAATTTAGAAGAATGAGAGGGGATCTCATAGAAATATATTCTGACGGGATTGGACAGTTTAGATGCAGGAAGAATGTTCCCGATGTTGGGGAAATCCAGAACCAGGGGTCATAATCTAAGGATAAGGGGTAAGCCATTTAGGACCGAGATGAGGAAAAACTTCTTCACTCAGAGAGTTGTGAACCTGTGAAATTCTCCACCACAGAAAGTTGCTGAGGCCAGTTCATTAGATATATTCAAAAGGGAGTTAGATGTGGCCCTTACGGCTAAAGGGATCAAGGGGTATGGCGAGAAAGCAGGAATGGGGTACTGAAATTGCATGATCAGCCATGATCACATTGAATGGTGGTGCAGGCTCGAAGGGCCGAATGGCCTACTACTGCACCTATTTTCTATGTTTCTGTGTATAGGCTCAACCTACTCAACCTATCCTCATAAGTCAACCCCTTCATCTCCGGAATGATCCTCATGAACCTTCTCTGAACAGCCCCCAGCGCAAGTATATCCTTCCTTAAATTCTGAGACCAAAACAGTACGCAGTACTCCAGGTGTAGCCTTACCAATCCCCTGTACAGTTATAGCAGGACTTCTCTGCTTTTGTACTCTATCCCCTTTGCAATAAAGGCCAACATTCCATTTGCCTTCCTGATTACTTGCTGTACCTGCATACTAACCTTTTGTGT
This sequence comes from Pristiophorus japonicus, assembly GCF_044704955.1. Lineage (NCBI taxonomy): Eukaryota > Metazoa > Chordata > Chondrichthyes > Pristiophoridae > Pristiophorus > Pristiophorus japonicus. Next base: position 31,635,048 of record NC_092000.1, on the reverse strand, counting down.
TTTATGCACAAGGACACCCAGGTCCCTCTGTACTTTAGCATTTTGCAATTTTTCTCCATTTAAATTATAATTTGCTTTTCTATTATTTCTGACAAAGTAGATAACTTCACATTTTCCCACATTATACTCCATCTGCCAATTTTTTGTCCACACACTTAGCCTGTCTATATTCCTTTGCAGATTATTTGTGTCCTCTTCGCAATTTGCTTTCCCACCTATCTTTGTATCATCAGCAAACTTGGCTACATTACACTCGGTCCCTTCATCCAAGTCATTAAAATAGATTGTAACTAGTTGAGGACCCAACACCGATTCCTGCGGCACCCCACTAGTCACTGTTTTCCAACTGGAAAATGACCCAACTCTCTGTTTTCTGTTAGTTAGCCAATCCTCTATCCATGCTAATATATTTCCCCCAACCCCGTGAGCTTTTATCTTGTGCAGTAACCTCTTATGTGGCACCTTCTGGAAATCCAAATACATCACATCCACTGGTTCCCCCTTATCTACCCTGCCCATTATATCCTCAAAGAACTCCAGCAAATTTGTCAAACATGATTTCCCTTTCATAAAACCAGGCTGACTCTGCTCGATTGAATCATGCTTTTCCATATGTCCCACTATTGCTTCCTTAAATGATGGACTCTAGCATTTTCCCAACAACAGATTTTAGGCTAACTGGTCTATAGCTTCCTGCTTTTCTGTCTGCCTCCTTTTTTTAAATAGGGACATTCCCTGCCTTGATAGGTATAAGTTAGTTGGGATCACTGAAGCTGGAATGGAATTAGATTTTTCATGTGGAAACGAAATTTGCATCGAATGATGGCATCATCAAGCAGTGTCTGAAGGTGTTCCGTGAAACAGGCAGTCCAATCCAAGATTTGAATGCGAGTGTCAGAGGGCAGAAGGACGCAAGACCAGTTTACTGCAAGCCACGTACCATACACACTCAAGGAGAAAATTGAGCAAGAACTCAAAAGACTAGAAACTGAGAACATTATCCCTCAGGTAGATTTAAGTAATTGGGCTACACCGATTGTTGTACTGAAGTCAGATGGTAAGATAAGGTTGTGTGTGATTATAAAGTAACCGTAAACCAGAGGGTAATCTACCCAATACGTTGCCAAATGTAGAAGATCTTTTGAAAGTTAGATCTAACAAACGCCTACCTACAACTTGAGTTAGATGAAGAGTCCAAATCATACTTGACTATAAATACTCACCTAGGCCTATATCCATTCAATAGACTACCATTTGGAGTGTCTTCTGCCCCCGACACATTCCAGGGGGCGATGAACCAAATTTTGGAAGGGATTGAAGGGGCAATGTGTTATTTAGATAACATACTAATTTCAGCACCCCACAGGCAAATCCATAATAACGACCCAGAAATTCCGATTGGCTGCTTCCCGCAGGAGATCAAGGGAAAAATTTTAAAAAGAAGCGCACTAACCTGAAGCTGCTGCGCCCACCTGAGATCCCGGTCCTGAGGCCTCCACTGACTGCGCGTCGCAGCACATGCACGTCAGGATGTGCGCAGGGCTGGAGTTGCAATCACATGGCTCTGGGCAGCCAATTAAGGTAAAGAATGTTCTCATTCACAATAATGGCAACTCCGTTAGTTGGACTTCTCATTGTTATGAATGAGAACTGCCGCCCCAGCACCCAAAACACTAATAAAAAATACACCACGGACTTTTATTAATTTAAATTAAAATTATTTATGTATTATATAAAAAAAATGGTTTCTTATTTTTAAAAGTTTTTAAAATTATGGTTTAAGATAAACTTACCATATTGGGGAGGGTTTTTAACAATAAAATGTCTTTATGTTTTTATAATTTTATTTTAAAATGTTTTTGTGTATTTTAATACTTTTACACCTGTAAAAGTAGGCTATGCGTCTGCTTTTATCAGGCGCAAGAGTTTTCAGGACATTTGCGAGGCAAGATATGGGTAAATACCTTTAATCTTGCCCATGCATTGTGCACTGAAAACCAGCTTTTGCGATGCCTTCCCAGGTCCATAGACACTCAGTAAACACTCTGTACACACTCTGTACAGACCCAGGAAGCAGGAATTTCTGGGCCGTTATGTTGAATGAAGTGCGCAAATGGTTAGAGAAGCATGGAGTACGAGTGACTGCTCCCAAGTGTGAGATATTTCAAAACTCAGTGGAGGCTGCAGGGTGACTTGGACAGTTTAGGTGAGTGGGCAAATGCATGGCAGATGCAGTATAATGTGGATAAATGTGAGGTTATCCACTTTGGTGGCAAAAACAGGAAGGCAGAATATTATCTGAATGGTGACAGATTAGGAAAAGGGGAGGTGCAACGAGACCTGGGTGTCATGGTACATCAGTCATTGAAAGTTGGCATGCAGGTACAGCAGGCGGTGAAGAAGGCAAATGGCATGTTGGCCTTCATACCGAGAGGATTTGAGTATAGGAGCAGGGAGGTTTTACTGCAGTTGTACAGGGCCTTGGTGAGGCCACACTTTGAATATTGTGTACAGTTTTGGTCTCCTAATCTGAGGAAGGACATTCTTGCTATTGAGGGAGTGCAGCGAAGGTTCACCAGACTGATTCCCGGGATGGCAGGACTGACATATGAGGAGAGATTGGATCGACTAGGCTGATATTCACTGGAATTTAGAAGAATGAGCGAGGTCCTCATAGAAACATATAAAATTCTGACGGGATTGGACAGGTTAAATGCAGGAAGAATGTTCCCAATGTTGGGGAAGTCCAGAACCAGGGGTCACAGTCTAAGGATAAGGGGTAAGCCATTTAGGACCAAGATGCGGAGAAACTTCTTCACTCAGAGAATTGTGAACCTGTGGAATTCTCTACCACAGAAAGTTGTTGAGGCCGGTTCGTTAGATATATTCAAAAGGGAGTTAGATGTGGCCCTTATAGCTAAAGGGATTAAGGGGTATGGAGAGAAAGCAGGAATGGGGTACTGAAGTTGCATGATCAGCTATGATCATATTGAATGGTGATGCAGGCTCGAAGGACCGAATGGCCTACTCCGGCACTTATTTTCTAGGTTTCTATGTTTCTAATACTTAGGGCACAGAGTAGACAAAGATGGTTTACATCCAACCAAGGGAAAGCTGGATGCAATCAGAAATGCACCCACTCCCAAGAATGTCTCTGAACTTTTCTGGATCATTTGAATTATTATGGAAAGTTCTTCCCAAATTTGGTTACAGTGTTATATCCATTGAATGAGCTGTTGGGAAAACAGGTCCCTTGGGTTGGCCAAAAGAATGCGACACAGTATTCAAAGAGTGTAAACACCATTTAGAGACAGCACCATGTTAGTTCACTATAACGCAGCGAAGGAGATCAAGCTAGTGTGTGACACCTCTCCGTATGAAGTTGGGGCAGTGATCTCTCATGTATTATATAGTGGGGAGGAGAGACCAATTGCTTTTGCTTCACGCACTTTCATTGCCAGTGAGCATAATTATGCACAGATTGAAAGGAAAGTTTTGGCATTGATTTTTGGGGTCAAGAAGTTTCACAAATACTTGTCTAGTTGTAAGTTTACCATCGTTACTGACCATGAGCCCCTGACAGCAATCCTCCATCCAAAGTCCCCAGTTCCAACCTTAGCTGCAGCCCGAATGCTGAGATGGGCTTTGATTTTGTCAGCATATATATATGACATTGAGTACAAATGATCAGCTGATCACAGTAGTGCTGATGCCATGTCCAGGTTACAAGTCCCCATCACAAGTTACACCCAATAGGGAAGAAGTGTTCTATTTCTCATACATTGATGAGTTGCCAGTCACAGCTGAAGAGATTGGTAGGGCAACCAAACGTGACCCAGTTATGTCAAATGTGTATGATCACACCGCAAATGGATGGCCAAACCAGAAATCAGAGGAAGATGTTCATCCATACTTTGTTCGTTAGAATGAATTGTCAGTGGATAAAGATTGTATCATGTGGGGAGCAAGAGTGGTTATGCCAAATAGGTTCAGGTCCATGTTGTTGGAAATCTTCATGACCAGCACCTGGGAATGTGCTTGACCAACAGTTTTGCATGCAGTCAGTTATGGTGGCCAGGTTTAGATAAAGAGATAGGGGCAGAAATTGTCTCTTTCGCCAAGGCCTCTGGCTGCCTGAAATTTGTCAGCACGAAATGGCCGTCGAGTCTTTTTTGAAAATTGCCCTTCCTCAGTTTTGGAGTGATGTCCGGGACTGCTACGCCCGTTTTCTCGCCGTGACATGCACGCACCAGCCCCTTGCCGCCTGGCGGGGACCCTTTCCCAAAATTGCTCCACGGGAAATTGACCTTTTCCTGGAATTGCCCCGTGGGAGCAGCCCTGCCGCCGATCAGTGCCCCTGACAGCTTTTGCTTTCGGGAAACTCTCTATGGCTTGGTGGTGCGGCCACCCTTAAAGGGGAGAACGCACTGTTGCGACCGCCATGTTAATTGTGTCGGCCGACTGCCAGGTCGGGCTACCAATTATGGCTGCCAGTTCAACTGGGCCACCAACGGGCAGCCAGGCATCCCTTCTTAGGTACCAGGCCGCTGGCCTAGCCGAAACCTTCCCTGGTGGCCCAGTGTCTGCCGCTAAAGTGGCTGCAGAATTTGCAGCAGCCCTCCCCTTTAACTGAAGGGGAGGGACGTTGTGACATGCCAGCGGGATGACACCATCAGCACAGTGCTGATGCTTTGTAGCATTGGTCACTCCGTCCTGCCCCCACTTCCATCCCGCATCATGAGGCCACTTCCACCCCACTCTAAAACAGACCCCCGAACTGCTGAAGTTCAACCTTTTGGCCGTCCCATGCATTGGGGCGGCCAGAACACATCAAAAGTCGTTTGTGGCGGAGGGCAATTTTGGCTCTATAGAGTACATTGTCAGTCAATGTGCAACATGTCAATCGGTGAGCACCATCAGTACCATTACAGCCATGGAAATGGTTTCCCATTTGGCAATGGTTACATATAGATTTTGCTGAGCTAGAAGAACAGCAATTGTTTATAGTCACTCAAAGTGGGTAGAGGTGTTTCCGATCTGGAAAATAACAACAAGCAAAACACTGCACAATTTGCGAATATTGTTTTCTTCATATGGCCTCCCAGAAGAAATTGTGTCTGATAATGGGCTGCAATTTTGTTCAGAAGAATTTGCACAGTTCATGAGCTTGAAACAGTGTGAAACAAAGTTCCACCATACCACCCAGCTTCAAATGGTGCAGCAGAGCGCACAGTACAAATTGTAAAATATGCCCTCATCAAGCAAATGTTAGATCCAAATCCAAAGAAATGGCAGTTGTCGTTGGACCACAAGCTGGCACATTTTCTGATTACTTATCGTAATACTCCTCATGCAACTACTGGTAGAAAACCAGCAGAGTTGTTTCTCAAATGACAGCCATGGACCAGGTTCTCATTGTTGAGGCCAAACTTGGCACAGTCAGCAGAAGAGAAACAATCAAGGCAAAAAGTGAGTCATAATAAAGGTAGAGTAAGAGAGAGAAGTGTGAAGTTGAATCAGAAGGTTAGAGTGAAGAACCATCACCATAACTGGTTAAAGTGGTCACCAGGAAGAATAATGAAGATGTGTGGCCCTTGCACATAATTTGGTCAAGATGTTTGATCATGGAAAGGTTAGATTTGTTCACATTGAACATATTTTACCCACAGGTGTGGAAGGAGTTGAAAGTTTGGATATTCCATTTATTCTGATGAGTCAGATAGTCTTGTTACAAGTAGCGTACCAGTAACAAATCCTACATCAAATAAGAACATAAGAAACAAAAAACATGTCCAAGAGAAAGTCAGAATTTAAGTCCGAGTCTGAGTCAGGCAGACAGTCTGAAAGTGTAGAGAGTTCAAATGTAGATGAAGGTCAGCCCTTGGAGAAAAACTCTCCTCAGGCTCAGCCGAGAATGAGTCAAAGTCCTACAACAAGATTGGAAAGTTCTGTTCAAGAACGAAGGTATCCTCTTCAAAACAGAAAACCAGTGGTTAAGTTTGATTTGTAGATATGGAAACATAAGTTCATATCTTTTGTGTATATCATGTATATAATGATTAATTTGTTATGATTAACTTCTTCAATAAGGAGGGAGAAATGTTGTAGACTAGTGTACTGCTCTCCCTAGTGGGTTACTGATGTAATAACAATCAAGCATGTGGTGACACAGTTCTGTTAGGAGTCACATTGTAAGTGTGTGTGCTTGTGTAGCTATGTCTCAAGATATCACACCATTACCATCTCCTTTTGTCCCACACCACCATCCCTTTTGTCGTTAATCTCTCCTGCCTTCCACCCTATCACAGAACTTCCTTGTTATTCTTTTCTCCACTCCCCCCAGCCCTTATGAGTCAGATAGTCTTGTTACAAGTAGCGTACCAGTAACACACTCCCCTCCACTTGCTTAAAACTTGTTGCATCTGTAACCTTTTCCAGTTCTGATGAAAGGTGATTGACCCGAAATGTTAACTCTGTTTCTCTCTCCACAGATGCTGCCTGAATTGCTGAGTATTTCCAGCATTTTATGTTTTTATTTTGAATTACCATTTATCTATCATGCTGTTTCTCAATATTAGTGTGTGTGTAATGTATTTGCTGTATGGGTTCTTTGCTTCCGAATTCACAGCAACATATTGCTCTTAAGAATTAGTTGGTTTATTAGCAAAGGTTTAATAATCACACTACACATTACCAGTTCATCCACCAGGCTCACAACCACCTGCCTCATCGTGGATCCCCTGAACCCAACTGGCTGGGGTTTTATTGAGTCGTGTGAACATCACGTGACTGGCTAAGCCACTCACAACTCAACAGATCTACAAACCTGTGAGCATGCTCACTGGTGCATACATTAGAGTGTTAAAAATATAAAATATAATATGTTCTGTTGTCAAAACCAATCTGCTCAATCCCAATTAATTTTCAGTTCATCTCAGCCACAGTCTCACCTTGCAGAGCCTTAGACAAATACTGTGTCTGATCCCAGGCAGGATCAAAGGATAGCGATCATCATCATCATCATCATAGGCAGTCCCTCGGAATCGAGGAAGAATTGCTTCCACTCCTGAAATGAGTTCTTTGGTGGCTGAACAGTCCGATACGAGAGCCACAGACTCTGTTACAGGTGGGACAGACATTCGCTGAGGGAAGGAGTGGGTGGGATTGGTTTGCCGCGCGCTCCTTCCGCTGCCTGCGCTTGACCTCTTCACGTTCTCGGCGTTGAGATTCGAAGAGCTCAGCGCCCTGCCGGATGCACTTTCTCCACCTAGGGCGGTCTTCAGCCAGGGACTCCCAGGTGTCAGTGGTGATGTCGCACTTTACCAGGGAGGCTTTGAGGGTGTCCTTGTAATGTTTCCGCTGCCCACCTTTGGCTTGTAAGTAGCACTTAAATCACCATATGCACCATACACTGTAGCACCTTACACACTCACCCTATCCCCGCACTGTCACACCTTACACATCGAGAAGAGCGTTGGTGCGATGACGCAGCCCTGCTTGACCCCAGTCCAGACGCGGATTGGGTCTGTGATGGATCCGTTGGGCAGAATCACGGCTTGCATATCGTCCTGGAGCAGCCGGAGGATGGTGACAAATTTTTGGGGGCGTCCAAAACGGAGGACGACACTCCATAGTCCCTCACGGTTGACAAAGGCCTTTGTGAGGTCAAAGAAGGCCATGTACAAGGGTTGGTGCTGTTCCCTGCATTTCTCTTGTAGTCGTCGTGCGGTGAAGGTCATGTCCGTTATACCCCTTAGTGGATGGAATCCGCACTGTGACTCTGGGAGGAGCTCCTCAGCCACAGGGAGAAGACGGTTGAGGAGGATTCTTGCGACGACTTTCCCAGTGGCCGACAGCAGGAAGATTCCTCTGTAGTTGCCGCAGTCGGACTTGTCCCCTTTTTTGACGATGGTCATGATTACGGCATCTCTGAGATCTCCCGGCATGCTCTCCTCCTCCAGAGATGAGGTCATGCTTTCGCGCCAATAGTGCTTCTCCGCCATACTTTAGTGCCTCAGTGGGGTTCCATCTGCTCCCGTTGCCTTGTTGTTCTTGAGCTGACGGACGGCCTTTTCTACCTCGTGCAGGGCTTGTACAAGACTAACCCATTAGATGCCATTCCTCAGCAATATGGCCCAATATGATTGTTCCTGGACTGCATTAATTGCCCATGTCTAGTTGCCCTGAGAACGGACTTCTCCTTAAGCCATTGCAGTCCTTGTGGTGATGATGCTCCCAGGATGATGTTGGCTAAGTAATTCCAGGGTATTGACCCAGTGACGATGAAGGAACGGCAATCTATATCCAGGGTGGGAGGGTGTGTGAGGGGAGCTGGAAGGTGGCGGTGTTCCCACGACATCGCTGCTCTTATCATTCTCAGCAGTAGAGGTCACAGGGCTCGGAAGTGCTGTCAAAGTGCTGTAGTGAATTGCTGTAGTGTACCCTGTGCATAGATCACTGCAGCCATGGGGCGCCGGGGGTAGAAGGGGCCGACTCCCCAGCAGCCTTGCCCATTTGGTTCTCTACCATCGAGAAAATCTGAAGCAGTTTGTAGCCAAGTCTGTGCCACCTGCCCGGTTTCAACAATAGTTTATTTGTCCAGGTTACAACAACAACTTGCATTTATATCTGTAATGTATTTACTTCATGGGTTCTTTGCTTAAGAATTCAGAGCAACACATCGCTATTAAGAATGAGTTGGTTTATTAGCAACACATTACACATTAGCAGTTCATCCACCAGGCTCACAACCACCTGCTTCATCGTAGATCCCCCGAACCCAACTGGCTGGGGTTTTATTGAGTCTTGTGAACATCACGTGACTGGCTAAGCCACTCCCAACTCAACAGTTCCACCAACCTGTGAGCCTCCTCATTACTATATTACAATATAGCACCTTTAAAGTAGTTAAACAACACAAGGCTCTTTACAGGAGCATTCTCAACAAAACTTGACACTGAGCCACATAAGGAGACATTAGGACACGTGACTGAAAGCTTGGTCAAAGAGGTAGGTTTTAAGGAGCGTCTAAAAGGAGGAAAGAGAGGTGGAGAGGTGGAGAGCTTTAGGGAGGGAATTCCAGCATTTAGGGCCCAGGCAGCTTAAGGCATGGCCACCAATGGTGGAGCGATTATAATCAGGGATGTGCAAAAGACCAGAATTGGAGAAGTGCAGAGATATCAGGGGGAGGGGCTGGAGGAGATTAAAGATATAGGGAGGGGCAGGGCCATGGAGGGATTTTCAAACAAGGATGAGAATTTTGAAATTGAGGCGTTGCTTAGCCGGGAGCCAATGTAGGTCAGCGAGCACAGGGGTGGTGGGTGAGTGGGACTTGGTGTGAGCGTCATTGAATACTCTACCTAATACTAACTCGGGCTGGGCCACCATAAACCCTCTGTGAAAGGACAAAGTAGGTTGAAAATGATTAAACTCAAAGACTAGGAAAGTGACCAGCAGATAAAAAATTCAAATATTTTAATTTGCAAGATGTTGCTCCCCTTGACATCCCACATAAACAAAAGGGACACATGAAAATGATTTCATTTTTAGATTCCTCAAAAACACATTACTTTGTGAAGGATAAGTGCCAACTGTGGCAGCAGCCAATTCTCTACCTGGCACAATCTACCCATTTCCCTGAACCACTGGTCCTCTCAGTGTGGACCGGGCGACTGCTGTCTGCCCCCTCACCCTGCCCCTGCCTTCCCCCCTGTCCTCACCCTGCCCCTGCCGCTGCTCCCTCTCCACCTCTCCCCCATCTCCCCCCCCGCCCCCTCATCCTGCCCCTTCACCCTGCCCCCTCCCCCTGCCCCTTCCCCCTCTCCTCACCCTCCTGCCCCCTTCTCCTATCTCCTCTCCGCCCCGTCCCCTCCCCGTCTCCTGCCCCTCCCCCAACCCTCCCCCTCCTCTGACCCTCCCCCTCCCCCGACCCTCCCCCTTCTCTGCCCCCTCCCCCGTCCCTCCTCCTGCGCCCTCCTCTGCTCCTCCCCCTTCCTCCCTCCCCCTCCCACTCACCCCTCCCCCGACCCGCCCCCTCCCCGTCCCGCCTCCTGCCTCCTCCTCTGCCCCTATGTATTGCTGGGTGCTGAGGCAGGCCTCGGTGCCATTGAGCTGTGAGTGGTTGTGGGCGAGCTGTGCCTGTGCAGCAAGCGAACGGTCCTGTTGGAATGGAAAGATCCTGAAGGAAGGCCGACGTTGGTTAGGCGGTGTGATTGGGGGCAGGCACTCAGTGTGTGGGAAGGGCAGGTGCCGAGTTGTGAGTCAACTCCTCATGCTGCAGTGTGGTGGTGTTTGAGTCAATTGTTGGTTGGGATGGAGGCTGTAGCACAAGTGTTGCTGAGTAACGCTGTCAGACTGTTGCTGAGTAACACTGTCAGACTGTAGGTGAGTAAGTAACACTGTTAGACTGTTGCTGAGTAACACTGTCAAGCTGTTGCTGAGTAACACTGTCAGAATGTAGGTGAGTAACGCTGTCAGACTGTTGCTGAGTAACACTGTCAGACTGTTGCGAGTAACACTGTCAGACTGTGGGTGAGTAACGCTGTCAGACTGTTGCTGAGTAACGCTGTCAGACTGTTGCTGAGTAACACTGTCGGACTGTTGCTGAGCAACGCTGTCAGACTGTTGCTGAGTAACACTGTCAGACTGTTGCTGAGCAATGCTGTCAGACTGTGGGTGAGCAATGCTGTCAGACTGTGGGTGAGTAACGCTGTCAGACTGTTGCTGAGTAACGCTGTCAGACTGTTGCTGAGTAACACTGTCGGACTGTTGCTGAGCAACGCTGTCAGACTGTGGGTGAGTAACGCTGTCAGACTGTTGCTGAGTAACGCTGTCAGACTGTTGCTGAGTAACACTGTCGGACTGTTGCTGAGTAACACTGTCGGACTGTTGCTGAGTAACACTGTCGGACTGTTGCTGAGTAACACTGTCGGACTGTTGCTGAGTAACACTGTCGGTCTGTTGCTGAGTAACGCTGTCGGACTGTTGCTGAGTAACACTGTCAGACTGTTGCTGAGTAACACTGTCAGACTGTTGCTGAGTAACACTGTCAGACTGTTGCTGAGTAACACTGTCGGACTGTTGCTGAGTAACGCTGTCGGACTGTTGCTGAGTAACACTGTCAGACTGTTGCTGAGTAACACTGTCGGTCTGTTGCTGAGTAACACTGTCGGACTGTTGCTGAGTAACGCTGTCAGACTGTTGCTGAGTAACACTGTCAGACTGTTGCTGAGTAACACTGTCAGACTGTTGCTGAGTAACACTGTCAGACTGTTGCTGAGTAACGCTGTCAGACTGTTGCTGAGTAACACTGTCAGACTGTTGCTGAGTAACACTGTCAGACTGTGGGTGAGTAACGCTGTCAGACTGTTGCTGAGTAACGCTGTCAGACTGTTGCTGAGTAACACTGTCAGACTGTGTGTGAGTAACGCTGTCAGACTGTTGCTGAGTAACACTGTCAGACTGTGGGTGAGTATCGCTGTCAGACTGTTGCTGAGTAACACTGTCAGACTGTGGGTGAGTATCGCTGTCAGACTGTTGCTGAGTAACACTGTCAGACTGTTGCTGAGTAACACTGTCAGACTGTTGCTGAGTAACACTGTCAGACTGTGGGTGAGTAACGCTGTCAGACTGTTGCTGAGTAACGCTGTCAGACTGTTGCTGAGTAACATTGTCAGACTGTTGCTGAGTAACACTGTCAGACTGTGGGTGAGTAACGCTGTCAGACTGTTGCTGAGTAACGCTGTCAGACTGTTGCTGAGTAACACTGTCAGACTGTTGCTGAGTAACACTATCAGACTGTTGCTGAGTAACACTGTCAGACTGTGGGTGAGTAACACTGTCAGACTGTTGCTGAGTAACACTGTCAGACTGTTGCTGAGTAACACTGTCAGACTGTGGGTGAGTAACACTGTCAGACTGTGGGTGAGTAACGCTGTCAGACTGTTGCTGAGTAACACTGTCAGACTGTGGGTGAGTAACACTGTCAGCTGTGGGTGAGTAACGCTGTCAGACTGTTGCTGAGTAACACTGTCAGACTGTGGGTGAGTAACGCTGTCAGACAGCAAGCTTCACATCGAATTACAATGCGTCTACAGCACAGAAACAGGCCATTCAGCCCACAGCTCCGTGCTACTATTTAAGCTTCACATAACCCTCCTCCCACCGCTCTTCATCTCACTTTATCAGCATTACCTCTATCCCCTTCTCCCTCATATGCTTCTCCAGCCTCCCCTTAAATGCATCGATACTATTCACTTCAACCACTCCCTGTGGTAGCGAGTTCCACATTCTCACCACTCTCTGGGTAAAGAAGTTTCTCCTGAATTCCCTACTGGGTTTATTGGTGATTATCTGATGGCCCCTACTTTTGGACTCGTCCCACAAGCGGGAACATTTTCTCCCTGTCTACCCCATTAAACTAGCTGGAGAACGGAGTTTGTGGCGGGGAGCGAAGACAATGGCTTCGCTCTTTCCGATATGTAACTGGAGAAAATTTCTGCTCTTCCGATATTGGATGTCGGACAAGCAGTGTGACAGGTCAGAGACAGTGGAGGGGGTGATGAGGGAGAGCTGGGTGTCGTCAGCGTATGTGCGGAAACTGACACTATGCTTTCGGATGATGTCGCCGAGGGGCAACATATAGATGAGAAATAGGAGGGGCCAAGGATAGATCCTTGGGGACACCAGAGGTAACGATGTGGGGGTGGGAAGAGAAGCCGTTGCACATATACACACACATTCAGCAAGAAGCGATTCGGAATGCGCACCTTGCTGAAAATGGCCCCTTCCCTAAATTGGGTCACTACCCTGGTCAGATTAGCCCTGATTGACTCTGGGATGTGAGGCTGAGTTACATGTCAGTGAGTGCATTTACAAATAGGGCCAGCAGGGGGCCTCGTCATAGTTCGGGTTTGCACAGGGGAACAGAAGCAGCCTTTGTTCAACTCAATCCTGAGCTAAAATAATAATCACAATAACCGAGAGTATAAACTTCACGTCTTGTGGAAACGGTGAGTAGTTCTCCAATGTGCGAGTCCTGAACTATAAATGGGAAGCCCTGTGATCGAACGGCTGCATTGACTGTGCATGAATTATATGTGGCTGCTGGGTTTCTAACCAAAGATAAAACAACATGACTCCTAGAAATAACCCATTTGTTTTAAAGCACGGGGGATTTCTACTTCAATTTAAATATTGCAGAAATAACAAGCGTGAACCTCTCCTACACATATGCATGGGAATGGAGGGTGACAAAGCAAATGTTTAGATAGGGTGGGGTATATTTTCAATATTCAGGCAACACATAGGATATTTCTATATTAACATCCTGCACTTATGCTGTCCATCAGAGATTCTTTCCTACATTACAACAGTGACTACACTTCAAATAAGTACTTCCTTGGCTGCAAAGAGCTTTGGCACGTCCAGTGGTCGTGAAAAGTGCTATACAAATGCAAATCTTTCTTTTTTTCTTTCTTGGAAAAAGCTGCACTCTTGTGACTGCTTCAATTTGGACAAATCAATCAATCAATCAATTAATTAATCAGTCAATCACTTACTTAATCAGTCAATCAATCAGTCACAGTAATCAATGATAGTCAGTCAATCAGTAATCAATGACACAGTCCATCAGTAATCAATGATACAATCAGTCAATCAGTAATCAATGACACAGTCAATCAGTAATCAATGATACAATCAGTCAATCAATAATCAATGACACAATCAGTTAATCAATAATCAATGACACAGTCAGTCAATCGGTAATCAATGATACAATCAGTCAATCAGTCAAACAGTAATCAATGATACAATCAGTCAATCAATAATCAATGACGCAGTCAGTCAATCAGTAATCAATGATACAATCAGTCAGTCAATCAATCTGTCACAGTAATCAATGAATATCAGTCAATCAGTAAACCATGATATACAGTCAATCAGTAATCAATGATAGTCAATCAGTAATCAATGATACAATCAGTCAATCAGTTAATCAGTAATAAATGATAGTCAGTCACTCAATCAATGCTAGTCAGTCAGCCACTTAACCACTCAGTGATACAGTCAATCAGTAATCAATGATACAAGCAATTAGTCAATCAATCACTCTCTCTTCGGTAGTCCCTCGGAGTCGAGGATGACTTGCTTCCTCACTAATATGAGTTCTCAGGTGACTGATGAGACCAATGCGGGATCCTGACCTTCCAGGTCCCAAACTTCATGTTAAAGGGTGGAAGATGCCTGTGTATGAATTATTTTATCGTGGGGTGGCCTTTGCACACCAGCCACCACACGGGTTTGACAGAGCAAGGCCTTGGTCGAGTGGTGAGGGGATCCAAGATGATTGGAGACCAGGCTCTGCTGCATAGACCTAGTATACACACACACACATACTCCTACTGTCCCCCTCCTTCCTTCCCACAGGTCCTCTCTCCCTGGGTTTCAGAGAACGTAGGCCTCTCTACCTCCCTGCTCCCAACCTCGCTGCTCCCGACCTCGCTCCTGGGCCCCGACCTCGCTCCTGGGCCCCGACCTCGCTCCTGGGCCCCGACCTCGCTCCTGGGCCCTGACCTCGCTCCTGGGCCCCGACCTCGCTCCTGGGCCCTGACCTCGCTCCGCTTCTGGGCCGACCTCGCTCCTGGGCCCTGACCTCGCTCCTGGGCTCCAAAACTCGGCTGCTCGTGTCCTAACTCGCACCAAGTCCCGTTCACCCATCACCCCTGTGCTCGCCGAGCTACATTGGCTCCCGGTCCAGCAACATCTCGATTTTAAAATTCTCATCCTCGTGATCAAATCCCTCCAGGGCCTCACCCCTTCCTATCTCTAACATCCTCCGGCCCTACAACCCTCCAAGATCTCTGCCTTCCTCCAAATCTGGCTTCTTACCCATCCCCGACTCCCTTCACCCGTCCATTGGTGGCCGTGCCTTCAGCTACCTGGGCTCTAAGCTCAGGAATTTCCTCCCTAAACCTCTCCGCCTCTCTCTCCTCGTTTAAGACCCTCTTGGATGAGAGTGCAATGGGTGCAGAGGGAGGTTGGGAACAAGGAAATGGCAGAACAATTAAATAAATACTTTGGTTCTGTCTTCATGGAAGAGGACATAAATAATATCCCAGAAATACTAGGGAATCAAGGTTCTAGTGAGCAAGAGGAATTAAAAGAAATGATAATTAGTAAGAAAATAGTGCTGGAGAAACTAATGGGACTGAAGGCCGATAAATCCCCAGGGCCTGATGATCTGCATCCCAGAGTAATAAAATAGGTAGCCATAGAAATAGTAGATGCATTGGTTGTCATCTTCCAAAATTCTATAGATTATGGAACAGTTCCTGCAGATTGGAGGGTGCAAATATAACCCCACTATTTAAAAAAGAAGGGAGAGAGAAAACGGGGAACTATAGACCGGTTAGCCTGGCATCAGTAGTAGGGAAAATGCTGGTGTCTATTATAAAGGATGTGATAACGGCACACTTAGATAATAGTAACGGGATTAGACAAAGTCAACATGGATTTATGAAAGGAAAATCATGTTTGACAAACCTACTGGAGTTTTTTGAGGATGTAACGAATAGAATAGATAAGGGAGAACCAGTGGGTGTAGTGTATTTGGATTTTCAGAAGGCCTTTGATAAAGTCCTACATAAGAGGTTAGTGTGCAAAATTAAAGCACATAGGATTGAAAATTGGTTAACTGACAGGAAACAGAGAGTAGGAATAAACGGGTCTTTTTCGGGGTGGCGGGCAGTGACTAGTGGGTACCACAGGGATCAGTGCTTGGGCCCCAGCTATTCACAATATATATAAATGATTTGGATGAGGGAACCAAATGTAATATTTCCAAGTTTGCTGACGACACAAAACTAGGTGGGATTGTGAGTTGTGAGGAGGATGCAAAGACACTGTGAGGTGATTTAGATAGGTTAAGTGAGTGGACAAACACATGGCAGATGCAGTATAACATGGATAAATGTGAAGTTATCCACTTTGGTAGGAAAAACATAAGGACGAAGTATTTAAATGTTGATGGCTTGGGAAATGTCGATGTACAGAAGGACCTGGGTGTCCTTGTACACCAGTCATTGAAAGCAAACATGCAGGTGCAGCAAACAGTTAGGAAGGCAAATGGTATGTTGTCCTTCATTGCAAGAGGATTTGAGTACAGGAGCAAGGATGTCTTACTCCAGTTATACAGGGCCTTGGTGAGACCACACCTGGAGTATTGTGTGCAGTTTTGGTCTCCTTACCTAAGAAAGGATATATTTGCCATAGAGGGAGTGCAGCGAAGGTTCACCAGACTGATTCCTGGGATGGCAGGACTGTCGTATGAGGAGAGATTGGGTGGACTAGGCCTGTATTCACTAGAGTTGAGAAGAACGAGAGGGGATCTCATTGAAACGTATAAAATTCTGACTGGGTTGGATAGACTGGATGCGGGGAGGATGTTTCCCCGGGGCTGGGAAGTCTAGAACAAAGGGTCACAGTCTCAGGCTATGGGGTAGGAACTTTAGGACCGAGATGAGGAGAAATGTTTTCACTCAGGGTGGTGAACCTGTGGAATTCTCTACCAAGTCAAGTCACTGAATATATTTAAGAGGGAGATAGATAGATTTCTCGAAACAAAAGGCATCAAGGGGTCTGGGGAAAAAGCGGGAATATGGTGTTGAGATAGAGGATCAGCCATGATCATATTGAATGGTGGTGCAGACTCGAAGGGCCAAATGGCCTACTACTGCTCCTATTTTCTATGTTTCTCTGTTTTTATGACACGAAGGGTCACATCTTGGGTCTGAGGTGGGTCAGTTGAGGGGGGTAGGAGGTGGTGGGCACTCTGTGGGAGGTCTGAGGCCATGCCCCACACATGGCATGCGTGTGGGGGGTCTAGCAGGGGGGAGAAGAATGCAGGCTGGGATCAGGCTGAATCTAGGCCCGAGATTGGATGAGGCCATAATGGGCCCAGTGCAGGCCTGGACTGAGGCTCAGGGTGAGCCTCAACTCAGAGTTGGCTGTGGGGGTTCAGCAGTTGGACGAGGAGTGGGGTTGGGGGGTACGGGGCTGATCTGAGATCAGCTTCCATGAAGTATGAGGTCAAATATGGTCATCGGATGACAGGGGCAGGAAGTACCAGGGAGCACCACCAATGGAACAACATTACCAGGACCAATGACAGAAGGGATTTGGTGGTCACATGGTTCCACAGACTAATCATATTGCTCGATATGAACTCAGTATTTTTCTGTAACAGATTTAGCAAAGAAGTTCGTAAACGAAGACAAATAAAGTGTTAATTCTCCAATGAACGCAAGCAAATCACTTGCATTTCTATAGCGCCTTTCACCACCTCAAGACGTCCCGGAGCGCTTTACAGCCAATGAAGTACTTTTTGGAGTGCAGTCACTGATGTAATGTGGGAAACGCAGCAGCCACTTTGCGCACAGCAAGCTTGCACAAACAGCAATGTGATAATGACCAGATAAACTGTTTTGGAGATGTTGGTTGAGGGATAAATATTGGCCCCAGGACACTGGGGATAACTCCCCTGCTCTTCTTCAAAATAGTACTGTGGGATCTTTTACGTCCACCTGAGAGAGCAGATGGGGCCTCGGTTTAACGTCTCACCCAAAAGACGTCACCTCTGATAGTGCAGTGCTCCCTCAGCACTGCATTGGAGTGTCAGCCTGGATTAAATGGACTCTGTTGCTATGTCCAAAACTGAAGAGTGGGCAAGGGAAGGGATCATGATCTGGGACTTGTTGCTGGTGATGAAAATGCATTGAACACATTAATCACAAATATGTTTCACATCATGAAATACACGAGTGAGAGGAGATGATCGACTTTGATTACAAAGACATACTTTTGGGGTCAAGTCATTCGGTTGGAATGCTACTCAGAACCAAACCACTGGTAAGCCCATTGAGCAGGGGCAAGAAGCAGAATGCGGCAGAGCAAGGTACCAGATGAGTTAATGGTATGAATCCGGGGCAGCTGTACAATCCCGCAGACTGATTCTGCACTGGTTAACCCATCTCCTGTACCCATGGAATAAACACAGCATTTAACAACTTCCTGTGCTGGCTCCTCTGTTTATCTTATGGAGAGTGCTAATGAGATGTGAAAAGTCGTGGGGGGGTGGGTGGGGGTGGGGGGTGGGTGGGGATGAGTGGCCTAAGGCCCACTGTCACAATGACAGTTATACATAGGATGCACAGCTCCACAAATGAGAGAGTGAAAATATTTCATTTCAACAGCATACACCCATCATTATTCCAGCTTCCAGAGAATTTGACCAGAATCTTAACTCGACCAGCCGCATAAATACTGTGGCTGCACGAGCAGGTCAGAGGCTGGGTATTCTGTGGCGAGTGTCTCACCTCCTGACTCCCTAAAGCCTTTCCACCATCGACACGGCATTAATCAGGAGTGTGATGGAATACTTTCCACTTGCCAGCTCCAACAACATCCAAGAAGCTCGACCCCATCCAGGACAAAGCAGCCCGCTTGATTGGCACCACCTTCAACATTCACTCCCTCCACCACCGGCTGCAGTGTGCACCATCTACAAGATGCATCTGTTTGTGCCTCTTCTCCGGATCATCCACCGAAGTTAAGGCGGGAGATTGGTGAACACTGCAGGTTTAACGTTAGCGCAAAGCCAACAAAGCTTCACGGCGTTGCAAAATGTGCAGTAACTCGCCAAGGCTTCTTCGGCAGCACCTCCCAAATACGCCACCTCTACCACCGAGAAGGACAAGGGCAGCAGCCATGTGGGAACACCACCATCTGCGAGTCACACGCCATCCTGACTTGAAAACGTATCACCATGCCTTAACCGTCGCTGGGTCAAAACCTTGGAAGTCCCTCCCTCACAGCACTGTGGGAGTACCTTCACCACAGGGACTGCAGTGGTTCAAGGCGGCGGCTCACCACCTTCTCAAGGGCAATTCGGGATGGGCAATAAATGACGGCCTTGCTAGCGTCGCCCACATCCCGTGAATTAATAAAAAAGGACTATATATGTATATATTGTATATATACAGTATGTAATGGTACATATATAATGTATATGATCTCCTGAGGCAATGCTCACAGCGAGACTTCAATCCAGTATTTTTGTCTCTCATTCTGTCCCCTGACCCACCTCTCTTTGCTCCACATTTCCTTTCCCTTTTCCTGATCTATCTCTCCGCCCCATGATCTCTCTCTGTTCTTTAATCTATCTGCAGGATCTTTCCACCTCTCCCATGCCCCAATCTTGCTCGCTCCATTCCTGCCTCTCCCCAGGGCTGCCCAGTGAGTGTTGTACCTATCTGCCTCTCCCCAGGGCTGCCCAGTGAGTGTTGTGCCTATCTGCCTCTCCCCAGGGCTGCCCAGTGAGTGTTGTGCCTATCTGCCTCTCCCGTGTTCCATTAGTGCCAGCTTTCTGCATTTCTCAATCTCACCCGTATCTCCAGTATGGTTTTCTCTCACAGGGTTCTGTTTTTCTTTATACCGATTCATCCCTGCTGTGCCTCTATTTCCATAGCTCTCTCTCTCTGTAATCTGTTCCATCTAGCTATTTGCCCTTTGACCCTTTGTACCCATGTCTCCCCTTCTCTCTGCTCCCTGATTTTCCCCTGTTCCTCTGCTACAATGCCTTGGGCTGCCTCCCGTGTCTCTCTTCACTGTCTAACCTGCTCGCTCTGTCTTGGAACACAGGAACGAGAGAAAGCCATTCAGCCCCTCCAGCCTGTTCTGACATTCATTTAGATCATGACTGCTCTGTATCTTAACTCCATCTATCCGCCTGGGTTCCATAACCCTCAATACCCTTGTCTAACAAAAATCCTTCTTGAAATGTTCAATTGACTTCCCAGCCTCAACAGCTTTTTGGGGGAGAGGGTTCCCGATTCCCTCCACCCTTTGTGTGAAGAAGTGCTTCCTGACTTCATCCCTGAATAGCCTGGCTCCAATTTTAAGGTGATGCCCCCTTGTTCTGGACTCCCCGCACCAGAGGAAATGTTTTTTCTCTATCCACCCTATCAACTTCTTTAATCCTCTTAAACACCTCACCCACAAAATTCGGCAGCTTGACGCCAGCAGTTATGGCCATTTTTTTTTAATGGCGCCTGACTCGCTCCCGCCCACTCCTGGTGCAGCGCACGCTGTTGGCCACCTTGGTGAGGACATTAGGGCGGTACGTGCGTGCTTGCAGCGGCAGTATGCAAGGTAGGCAGATTGTGGCATCAGTCAGCGCGCAATGCTGAATTGACCTACAACCTGCTAATTTCAAAGTCGCTGCCCCATTCAACACACGAGGGCTCCCCTCCCCCACCCTCACCAGCGCCAAGTTGGCTATTTGTTCTTGTACTGGCTCCTGCAAAGTTTGCATGGATCATCATCATCATCGGCAATCCCTCGGAATCGAGGAAGACTTGCTTCCACTCTTAACATGAATCCTTAGGTGACTGTACAGTCCAATACGGGAATTACAGACCCTGTCACAGGGGGGACAGACAGACGTTGAAGGAAAGGGAGGGTGGGACTGGTTTGCCGCACGCTCCTTCCGCTGCCTGCGCTTGGTTTCTGCATGCTCTCGGCGACGAGACTGGAGGTGCTCAGCGCCCTCCCAGATGCACTTCCTCCACTTAGGGCGGACTTTGGCCAGGGACTCCCAGGTGTCAGTGGGGATGTTGCACTTTATCAGGGAAGCGTTGAGGGTGTCCTTGAAACGTTTCGGCTGCCCACCTTTGGCTCGTACTGGGTTGCTGGCAGAGATTTGAAAAGTTGTTAAAGTGAGCAGAGAGTGCTGCTGGATGTTGGGAAGGTGCTGGCTGCTACTGGAAGGTGTGTGACTACATCCCTTGCTCCCAGTCCTGGGGGCTCTACTTGGAGCGCCCCTCACGCTGCAGCACGACAGGGAGACGGAGTAGAGGCAGCAGAGACAAGCTGCCACAGACGGAGGAGGAGGAGGTCACTCAACAGGAGGCCTTACCCACCTAGGGTCTTCCGACATCACTTCTCTTACCTCCACTTAAGCGAGGAGCAGTGTAATAGGAGGCTCTGCTTCAGAAACGAGGTGGTCACAGGACTCTGCCACCTCCTGCAACCAGACCTGCAGCCTGAGAGCAGGTGACCACCGCTCTCCCAGGGCAGTCAAGGTCACCTTGGCCCTCAATTCCTTCGCCAGCGGATCCTTCCATCTGAAGCATGAGATATAACAAACATCTCACAGTTTGCCGTCCATCACTGCATCTTGGAGGTCACAGAGGCACAGTACGCCAGGAGCAGAGAGAAGCAGGATGAGCGTGCATGTGGTTTTGGTGGGATATCGCGATTCCCCGTGGTGCAGGAGCCATTGACTGCACCCACGGGCACCGCAATACCAATACTGAGATGTTCTGTAACTGCAAGGGCTACCACTCACTTAATGTGCAGTTGACCATGCCCAACACATCGTGATCCTGGAAGTAGCCATGAGTCAGCATGGATTTCTGAAGGGGAAGTCATGTTTGACAAACTTGCTGGAATTCTTTGAGGATGTAACGAAAAGAGTGGATAAAGGGGAACCAGTGGATGTGGTGTATTTGGACTTCCAAAAGGCGCCCCATAAAAGGTTACTGCCCAAGATAAAAGTTCATGAGGTTGAGGGTAATATATTAGCATGGATAGAGGCTAACTAACAGAGAACAGAGAGTCGGGATAAATGGCAATCAGCAACTAGTGGGGTGCCGCAGGGATCGGTGCTGGGACCCCAACTATTTACAATCTACATTAATGACTTGGAAGAAGGCACCGAGTGTAACGTAGCCAAGTTTGCTGATGATACAAAGATGGGAGGAAAAGCAATGTGTTAGGAAGACACAAAAAATCTGCAAAAGGACATAGACAGGCTAAGTGAGTGGGCAAAAATTTGGCAGATGGAGTATAATGATGGAAAGTGTGAGGTCATGCACTTTGCCAGAAAAAAATCATTATTTAAATGGAGAAAGATTGCAAAGTGCTGCAGTACAGCGGGACCTGGGGGTACTTGTGCATGAAACACAAAAGGATAGTATGCAGGTACAACAAGTGATCAGGAAGGCCAATGGTATCTTGGCCTTTATTGCAAAGGGGATGGAGTATAAAAGCAGGGAAGTCTTATTACAGTTATACAGGGTATTGGTGAGGCCACACCTGGAATACTGCGTGCAGTTTTGGTTTCCATATTTACGAAAGAATATACTTGCTTTGGAGGCAGTTCAGAGAAGGTTCACTAGGTTGATTCCAGGGATGAGGGGGTTGACTAATGAGGAAAGGTTGAGTAGGTTGGGCCTCTACTCATTGGAATTCAGAAGAATGAGAGGTGATCTTATCGAAACG
Source organism: Pristiophorus japonicus (assembly GCF_044704955.1). Taxonomy (NCBI): domain Eukaryota; kingdom Metazoa; phylum Chordata; class Chondrichthyes; family Pristiophoridae; genus Pristiophorus; species Pristiophorus japonicus. The sequence continues at coordinate 31,612,707 of NC_092000.1, read as the reverse complement.
TATAAGGTTATGAGGGGTCTTGACAAGGTGGATGCAGAGAGGATGTTTCCACTGATGGGGGAGACTAGAACTAGAGGGCATAATCTTAGAATAAGGGGCCGCTCATTTAAAACTGAGATGAGGAGAAATTTCTTCTCTCAGGGGGTTGTAAACCTGTGGAATTCACTGCCTCAGAGAGCCGCGGAAGCTGGGACATTGAATAAATTTAAGACAGAAATAGACAAAACGATAAGGGGATAAGGGGTTATGGGGAGCGGGCGGGGAAGTGGACCTGAGTCCATGATCAGATCAGCCATGGTCTTATTGAATGGCGGAGCAGGTTCGGGGGGCCGTAAGGCCTACTCCTGCTCCTATTTCTTATGTGCTTATGTTCTTATTTATTCTACGCCAGAATGGTGTGGCAGCAATATTCCAGTCACCATGTCAAACCCGACGGTGACTGCTCGGGAACAAGAACTATCCGCTTTGCACCGGGCTGATGACGCCCCTCTGCAATCCCACACCTCTGCCCAGCATTCATATAATGATAGCCATGCCGGCACCAGGAACGGCATCGAGCACACCATTGGAGTGCTCAAGCCACGGTTCCGCTGCCTTGACCACTGGGGAGGAGCCCTCCACTACAGGCCAGAGCGGGTGTCCCAATCCGTGGTGGCCTGCTGCATCCTATACAACTTGGTCATCATGAGGTCGCTGCACCACGGGTTTTAAGACCACCTCAGGAGGAAGAGGAAGAGGAGAAGGGGGAGGGCGCTGAAGGGGAGGATGAGGGGGAGGAAGAGGAAGAGGAGGCAGAGGAGGAGGAGAAGGAGGAGGAGGAATGGTAAGGGGAAGGGGAAAGGGATGGGAAAGGGGAGTTGGAGGAGGAGGAGGGGAAGGGGACGGGGAAGGGGAAGAGGAGTTGCATGAAGAGTTGGAGGAGGCAGGCTGCACATCCACGTTCCGGATGGGCTGTCTGTGAGTACATCCTGCTTACCCTGAATGAAACCCCAGGTCGCTGCTGCTCAACACTTCCCCAACTTACCATCCCTCTGTCACAGAATATCACAGCAGCCTCTTGGCTACAATGCAGCGATGAAAGCCACCACCAAACAAACATTCCAAACATAATTTATAAATGATTAATTCCAATACTCCATAACAAAGTCAATTCATCACACTTCTGTATTCCCATAGTGCCTATTGGTTAAGTGCTGTTGCCTGTCCTAGTACTAGTCCTATGAAGTGCTTGCCCGGTTCCTGCAGCATGGCTGGTGGAAGGCTGCTGACTTTCAGTGAGTGAGACTGCAGATAGCTTTGCAGGGTGACCTCGAGCAGCTTTGGGCCTAGAATGCCCGGCTGCAGTCTGCACCACCTTGGCATGGGCGTCGGTGGTCTGGGCTGGTTGGACAACAGGCAGCAGCAAGGATGAGCTGAGGCAGGGGCGGAGACAGGCAATGTTACGGAGGTGGAAATAAGCGATTTAAGTTATGCTGCAGATATGTGGCCGGAAGCTCATCTGCTGCTGAAAACCTCATCCATGCCTTTGTTACCTCTAGACTTGACTACAACTCACTCCTGGCTGGCCTCCCACATTATACCCTACGTAAACACGAGGTCATCCAAAACTCTGCTGCCCCGCGACCTAACTCACACCAAGTCCCGCTCACCCATCACCCCTGTGCTCACTGCCCCGTTTCCTAACTCGCACCAAGTCCCGCTCACCCATCACCCCTGTGCTCACTGCCCCGCGACCTAACTCGCACCAAGTCCCGCTCACCCATCACCCCTGTGCTCACTGCCCCGCGTCCTAACTCGCACCAAGTCCCGCTCACCCATCACCCCTGTGCTCACTGCCCCGTGTCCTAACTCGCACCAAGTCCCGCTCACCTATCACCCCTGTGCTCACTGCCCCGTGTCCTAACTCGCACCAAGTCCCGCTCACCCATCACCCCTGTGCTCGCCGACCTACATTGAAACCTAGGTTGTGAACAGTCTGGTTCAGCCTCAGACAGATACCAGGAAGAGGGATGGAGTCGGTGGCTAGGGAATGCAGTTTGTGGCGGCGGCCAAAGACAATGTCTTTGGTCTTCCCAAAATTTAATTGGAGAAAATTTCTGCTCATCCAGAAGTGGATGTCGGACAAGCAGTCTGACAATTTAGAGACCATGGAAGGGTCGAGAGAAGTGGTGGTGAGGTAGAGCTGGGTGTCATCTGTGTACATGTGGAAACTGACGCTGTGTTTTCTGATGATGTTGCCAAGGGGCAACATGTAGATGAGAAATAGGAGGGGGCCAAGGTTAGATCCTTGGGGGACACCAGAAGTAACAATGCAGGGTGGGAAGAGAAGCCATTGCAGGAGATTTTCTGGCTACGATTAGATAGTTAAGAATGGAACCAGGCGAGTGCAGTCCCACCCAGATTGGCGATGGTGTAGAGGTGTTGGAGTAGGATGGAGTGGTCAACCATGTCAAAGGCTCCCATTCCCAGACCTTGACTCCCATTCCTAGACCTAATCTTCTATTCCCAGACCCAGACTCCCATTTCCAGACCCTGACTCCCATTCCCAGACCCTGGCTCCCATTCCCAGACCCAGTCTCCTATTCCCAGACCCAGACACCCATTCCCAGATACCGACTCACATTCCCTAACCCTGTCTCCCATTCCCAGGCACTATCTCCCATTCCTGACCCTGTCTTCCATTCCTGATCCTGTCTCCCATTCTCAGACCCTGATTCCCATTCCTACAACCTGACTCCCATTCCCAGACCTTGACAAAAACAACCTGTATTTATATAGCACCTTTAATGTAGTAAAACATCAGAAGGTGCTTCACAACAGTGATATAAAACAAACATAAGAAAAATAACGGCAGGTGACCAAAAGCTTGGTCAAAGAGGTAGGTTTTAAGGTGCATCTTAAAGGAGGAAAAAGAGGTAGAGAAGCAGAGAGGTTTAGGGAGAGAGTTCCAGAGTTTGGGGCCCAGGCAGTTGAAGGCACGGCCACCAATGACTCAGCAGGATGCTCACAAGGGCAGAATTATAGGAGCGCAGTCATCTCGGGGGGTTGTGAGGCTGGAGGAGATTACAGAGATAGGGAGGGATGAGGCCATGGAGGGATTTGAAGACAAGGATGAGAATTTTGAAATCGAGGCATTGCTTAACAGAGAGCCAATGTAGGTCAGCGAGCACAGGTGATGAGTGAATGGGACTTGGTGTGAGTTAGGACACAGGCAGCAGAGTTTTGGATCACTTCTAGTTTACGTAGGGTAGAATGTGGGAGGCCAGCCAGGAATGAGTTGTAGTCAAGTCTCGAGGTAACAAAGGCATGGATGAGTGTTTCAGCAGCAGATGAGCTGAGGCAGGGGCAGAGGCTTGCAATGTTACAGAGGTGGAAATAGGCGGTCTTAGTTATGCCACGGATATGTGGCCGGAAGCTCTTTTTGGGGTCAAATATGACACTAGGTTGTGAACAGTCTGGTTTAGCCTCAGACAGATACCAGGGAGAGGGATGGAGTCGGTGGCTAGGGAATGCAGTTTGTGGCGGGGACCAAAGGCAATGGCTTCGGTCTGCCCAATATTTAATTGGAGAAAATTTCTGCTCATCCATAACTGGATGTCGGACAAGCAGTCTGACAATTTAGAGACCGTGGAGGGGTTGAGAGAAGTGGTGGTGAGGTAGAGCTGGGTGTCATCAGTGTACATGTGGAAACTGATGCTGCGTTTTTGGATGATGTCTCCGAGGGGCAACATATAGATGAGAAATAGGAGGGAGCCAAGCATAGAGATAACGATGCGGGAGTGGGAAGAGAAGCCATTGCAGGTGATTCTCTGGCTACGATTAGATCGATAAGAATGGAACCAGGTGAGTGCAGTCCCACCCAGCTGGACGATGGTGGAGAGGCGTTGGAGGAGGATGGAGTGGTCAACTATGTCAAAGGCTCCCATTCTCACACCCTGACTCCTATTCCTGACCCCGACTCCCATTCCCAGACTCCTATTCCTTGACTCCCATTCCCAGACTTTCCCAGATCCATTCTCCCATTCCCAGACCCTGACTCCCATTCCCAGATCACAGTTCAGGAAACTACACTTCCCAGCGACCAAGGCTGTGGGCAGGGACCGTCGCCAGATCAGAGCGGCCGCAAGAAACGAAAGTTCCCTTTAACTGCTAGATTTACAATGTCGCTGTGACGGGGCGGGTGGGTCGATATCCCGGGAAGGATCCCGAGCCCCAGCCTAGGAGGGGTAGCGCTGAGCGGCGTGTGCAGGCGGGGGCTGGGGCGGCCGGTTTGGAGACGCTCCCCGGGAAGGGCAGGAATGTGCTGGCGCTGAGCGAGCGGGCGGATCGCAGCGGAGCTCCGGGGCAGGAGCCTGGTCAGGGCAGGGTCCGGAGCCCGCACACCCCCCAGGACCCCGGCACAGCCAGCTCCCGGAGCCGTACGCCCCGCCATGGCCGAACCGCTACTCCGCAAAACTTTCGCCAAACTTCGAGCCAGGAGAAGGAAAAGTCTGAAGGGCGGCCGGAGTGAAGGTACCCGAGAGTGGGAGAGGGACTGAGGGAGGGGAGGAGAGAGTGATGGGGAGAGGGGGAGAGAGAGAGAGAGAGAGAGAGGGAGGGAGGGAGGGAAGGAAGGAAGGAAGGAGAGATGGAGTAGGACAGAGGGAGAGCTGGAGGGAGAGAAGGGGAGGGAGTGAGTGAGTGGGATGGGGGGGGGGGGGGATAGAGGGAGTTGGAGCGAGGAGATGGAGAGTGGGAGGGAGAGAGGGATGGGGATTAGGAGAATATGGAGAGGGAGGGATAGATGGAAAGAGAAGGAGGAGGAGGAGTAGTGAGAGATAGAGATAGAGGGGAATAGAGAGAGCGAGAGAGAGCCGGGCAGATAGAGAGGGGTGAGAGAGAGAGAAAGAACGGAGTGAGGGGAGACAGGATGAGGGGTTGGAGAGGGAGAGGTTTGAGGATAGGAGAATGAGGGTGGAGAGGGGGTGAGGCACTGAGGTAACCTAAATAAGAACAGATTGGAAAGATTGTGTGAACAGGGGGAGCGTGTGTGTCTGAGTGCCCAGCTCTGTGTCGAGGTTTTTAATGTGTACTCGGGGTGTGAGGAAGGCTGCAGTTGTTGCCTTCAGGGGGTTGTGATGGGGTGGTGTTCCCCCAGTGGTGTTAGGTAGGGATAGCGAGGATATAAATTCGGTGATGGAATGGGGTTATGTGTCCAGGTCAGCATGGTTTGTGATGTGGTGTACAGGTCCTGCTGAATGTGGGCATGGACTGCTTCATTATCAGAGGAGTTGCAAATCGAGTTGAATACTGTGGCATCGCCATTGAACAGTGCTTCTGACCTTATGATGGAGGGAAGGTCACTGATGAAGCAGCTGAAGATGGTTGAACTCCAGATCGATGCCCTCAGGAACTCCTGGGGCTGAGATGATTGGCCTCCAACAACCGCAACCATCTCCCATTGTATGATTGCAGAGACTGGAGGCATTCCTCCTGACCCCAGTTCTGCGAGGGCTCCTTGGTCCCATACTAGGTCGAATGATGCTTCGATGTTGCGGGTCGACACTCTCGCCTGTCCGCTGGTATTTAGCTCGAGGCCATGTCTGGATCATTGGCTGTAAAGAAGTCTGGAGTTGAGGGTCTCTGCCAGAACCCCAATGCCGTATCGGTTATTGGGGAAATGCTGTACCTGAATGGCGGGGGTAGTTTTATGGGGAAACTAATTTGCAGCATTCAAATGGGGGAAGGGACTGTGTCTGAATGGGGGAACATTTACACAGCGGAGAGGCGGCATTTATGTGGAGAATTGTGATGTTGAGTGACAATTATAGAATCATGGTAACAGCACAGAAGGAGGCCATTCGGCCCATCGAGCCCGTGTCGGCTCTCCAAGAGCATTTCAGCTAGTTCCCCGCCCCCCTAGCTGTTTCCCCATGGCCCTGCAAATCAGATACTTATCCAATTCCCTTTTGAAAGCTATGATTGAGTCTGCCTCCATCACCCTTTCAGGCCGTGCATTCCAGATCATAACCACTCGCTGCGTAAATTTTTTTTTCCTCATGTCATCTTTGGTTCTTCTGCCAATCACCTTAACTCTGTGTCCTCTGGTTCTCCACCCTTCCACCAATGGGAACAGTTTCTCTCTATCTACTCTGTCTAGACCCCTCATGATTTTGAACACCTCCATCAAATCTCCTCTCAACCTTCTCTGCTCCAGGAGGGCAACCCCAGCTTCTCCAGTCTATCCACGTAACTGAAGTCCCTCATCCCTGGAATCATTCTCGTAAATCTTTTCTGCCGCCTCTCTAAGGCCTTCACACCATTCCTAAAGGGTGGTGCCCCGAATTGGACACAATACTCCAGTTGAGGCCGAACCAGTGTTTTATAAAGGTTCATCATAACTTCCTTGCTTCTGTACTCTATGCCTCTATTTATAAAGCCCAGGATCCCGCATGCTTTTTTAACCGCTTTCTTAACCTGCCCTACCACCTTCAACGATTTGTGCACATATACCCCCAGGTCTCTCTGTTCATGCACCCCCTTTTTGTAATTGTACCCTTTAGTTTATATTGCCTCTCCTCATTCTTTATACCAAAATGTATCACTTTGCACTTTTCTGCGTTAAGTTTAATCTGCCACATGTCTGCCCACTCCATCAGCCTGTCTATGTCCTCTTGAAGTCTATCACTATCCTGCTCACTGTTCACTATACTTCCAAGTTTAGTGTCACCTGCAAACTTTGAAATTGTGCCCTGTACACCCAAGTCCAAGTCATTAATATATATATCAAGAAAAGCAGTGGTCCTAGAACTGGGGAACAGCACTGTATACTTTCCTCCAGTCTGAAAAACAACCGTTCACCACTAACTCTCTGTTTCCTGTCACTTTGCCAATTTGGTATCCGTGCACTTTTATTCCGTGAGAGCCCGTTACATCCCTGGGACTCTGGAAAGCCTGAAATCATTACCAATGCATCTTTGTGACTAAAACGTGATGCAGGGCGAGGTGGGGGTTAGTCAGACTGACGACTGACTGTTTATTCATGTTTAAAATCTGCATCTAGACTTAAACGTACAAATACTTCAAAACCCCCAAAACATTCCTCTTCCTCAATCCCCCGGGATATTCTCTTGCTGTCATTTAATGGTGTACAGTGAAGGGAGAATTGTACAGGACACATTTCAAAAATGAGTTGGAGTTGCCTTTTTGCAGGCTATCCCCAAGAGGGACAGATTTTCAAGCAGCATATATTTGTTTTCATCTTTATTTCTCCCAACAGTGGGGTAGGGGGGCTGGGGGATGGGTAGTGGTGGGGAGTAGTGGAGAGAGGTGAGGAGGGGGGGTGGTGGGGAGGAGGAGGGGAGGGGAGGAGAGGGAAGGGGAGGGGGTGCAGTGGGGATAGGGGTGGGGGTAGGGGATGGGGGGTAGGGTGGGGAGGGGAGGGGAGGGAAGGGGGGTGTGGGGTTGGGTATGGAAGGTTGGGAGAACATTTCCAAGAAATGTTTTCAACAGAAGGAAACTTTTTTTTTAAAGTGAGAGGGGAATAAGTTCTGCTCCAGACAGAGCTGTGTTTACATATTTGAAATGGGAACTGTTGATAATTCATTTGGATGAAATGGAAGAAGCTTGTGACTGCGAGGAGCTCCGGAATGTGTTACGGTTACGGTTTGAAGCACGGGCCTGCAGATTTAAATCAGTAAAAGGACCAGAGTGCAGTGATTGGCGTCATGTGATTTTTATTTTAGCATGCCGAGGTATTTTGATTTGCCGTGCCAAAGTACTGGCTTTGCGTCCTTAACAACATCCCCTTTAAGGCCCCATCCTGTTTGTGGTTTGCAAAATATCCAGGATTGGTCTGGAATCTGTGATGACTTGTGGCACCGAGTGTTCGAACGGGAGCAGATTCCGCTCAGAGTATTCAGACTGTTAGCCCAGGGTTCCCAACACTCCAGGAATGCCCTGGCGTCTCCAGGAATGAAAGCTGAATCTCCAGGATGCTGTTGCCCACAACACCCGGGAGAAAAATCATTGGGAATGTTTAACAAATGTTTCAAAACATTTCTTTGAACACTTTCATTATTAGTTATAAAGATATTGGGAGATGGGGAGGAGGTTGTTTAATTGGATGATTCTTAGTCAATCAGGATGGAACAGAGGAACAGGAGTGGGTCATTCAGCCCCTCGAGTCTGTACCACCATTCAATGAAATCGTGGCTGATCTGTGACCTAACTCCATATACCCGCTTTTGGCCCATATCCCTTAATAACTTTAACAAAAATCTATCGATCTCGGATCTTAAATGAACAATTGATCTAGCACCAATTGCGGAAGCATTTTCCAAACTTCTCCCACCCTTTGTGTGTAGAAGTGTTTCCTAACCTACTCTTGAAAGGGCTGGCTCTAATTTTTAGACTCTGGCCTCTAGTCCTGGAATCCCCAACCAGTGAAAATAATGTTTCTCCATCTAGCCTATCTGTTCCCCTCAATATCCTGAAAACTTCGATCAGATCACCCCTTAACCTATAACTTCCAGGGCATACAGCCCTAGTTTGTGTAATCTCGCCCCGTAATGTTACCCTTGAGATAATGAAGAGGCTGTTGACTTTCTGGTTGGCCATGAGAATGGTTGTGTTGGGTGACTAATGCTGGGGGCAGGTGGTTGGAGGCGGGCTAAAACCTCCAAGAATACGTCTAGCCAGCGTTGGCCACATTATTGTGAGCATCGCAGCATTTGGCCAAAGCCCCTGACTGCTCCGTGACCGTTTATATCGCAAAGTTGCAATGGCCAAATGCTGACCCAATAGCCCGACCAAAATTCGTGACCACAGGAAGGGAGTTTTGTACGTGTCTTGTGCAAGATTTTAAAATGCGTGCCATATGCAAGATGGCCAGCTGGACTGTACAGAGAGGTGTACAACTCCAGAATCTGTTCTTCCAAATATGGGCTGTCTCCGGAGAGAGTATTTTGTGTTGAGCGATGTCAGCGCTACAGGTGAGTGGTCAGCTGATGCAGTAAAGGGTATCAAACAGAGAGGCATGGGGCTGAACTACTCCCCGTGTCCTAACTCACACCAAGTCCTGCTCACCTGTCACCCCTGTGCTCACTCACCGACATTGGCTCCCGGTCTGGCAACGCCTCAATTTAAAAATTCTCATCCATGCCTCGCCCCTCCCTATCTCTGTAACCTCCTCCAGCCCCACAATCCCTCCCTATCCCTGTAACCTCCTCCAGCCCCACAACCCCTCCCTATCCCTGTAACCTCCTCCAGCCCCACAACCCCTCCCTATCCCTGTAACCTCCTCCAGCCCCACAACCCCTCCCTATCCCTGTAACCTCCTCCAGCCCCACAACCCCTCCCTATCCCTGTAACCTCCTCCAGCCCCACAACCCCTCCCTATCCCTGTAACCTCCTCCAGCCCCACAACCCCTCCCTATAACCTCCTCCAGCCCCACAACTCCTCCCTATCCCTGTAACCTCCTCCAGCCCCACAACCCCTCCCTATCCCTGTAACCTCCTCCAGCCCCACAACCCTAAATCTTTCTGCTTCTCTATCTCCCTCTCCTTTAAGACCCTCCTTAAAACTGACCTCTTTGACCAAGCTTATGGTCACCTGCGCTAATTTCTCCTTCTGTGGCTCGGTGTCTAATGTTGTTTAGTAACACTCCTGTGAAGCACCCTGGAATGTTTCCCTATGTTAAAGGTGCTATACAAATGCAAGTGGTTGTTGTTGGAGTGCAGTTTTTCTCTATTGTGTGATGCTAACTAATGACGCCACTGATTAACTTCTGTCCCTGGAGAAGCTGCTTGTGTCTGGCACGGTGAGGAAATCAGGTGCTGTGTGACTGGGGGAATCTGAAAGTTCATTTATCAGTTGCAGTGACTTTGAACGTGTGACCCGGTCCATCAAACCGAGCATCCTCTGTGGGGAAGGATCCAGGAGTCAATAAAGGAGTACCATTTAGTCTATGGGACCCATCGATGAAATGATGGCTGTAGGGTAATGAGGTGTGTCGGTCTCGCCCAGAGCTGACTGTTTACCTAACTGCACGCACCGTTTCATTCATCCTGGCTTGATGTATTTTTGGTGTTGTGGTATGCAGGGAAAAATCATGAAGGAAATACAGGAAAATACCATGGTCTGTTGCAAAAGTGTTTAGATGTGGGCACAAGGATTGGGAATATCGCAGTAACGTCAACACAGTGTCATGTTTATGCAGAATTACATCGAGGCTTCAGCACAGAAACAGGCCATTTGGCCAACTGGTCTGTGCCGGTGTATATGCTAGGCACAAGTCTTCTCCCACCCCTCTGCATCTCACCCTGTCATCATAATCCTTCCATTCCCGTCTCCCTCATGTGCTTATCTGGCTTCTGCTTCTGGTCACCATATTATAAAACGGATATAGAGGCACCGGAGAGAGTGCAGAGAAGATTTACAAGGATGATACCAGAAATATGAGGGTATACATATCAGGAAAGGATAAACATGCTGGGTCTCTTTCCTCTTGAAAAAAGAAGGCTGAGGGGTGACCTAATAGAGGTCTTTAAAATTATGCATGGTTTTGATAGAGTGGATAGAGAGAGAATGTTTCCATTTGTGGGAAGAGCATAACTAGAGGCCATCAATATAAGATAGTCACCAAGAAATCCAATAGTGAATTCAGAAGAAACTTCTTTACCCAGAGAGTGGTGAGAATGTGAAACTTGCTGCCACAGGGAGTATTTGCAGCGAATAGTATCGATGCATTTAACGGGAGGCTGGACAAGTATATGAGGGAGAAGGGAATAAGAGGGTTATGATAGATTTAGATGAGGAAAGATGGGAGGAGGCTCGAGTGGAACATAAACGCCGGCATGGACTGGTTGGGCCGAATGGCCTGTTTCTGTGCCGTATATCCTGTGTAAGTGCATTTATATTATTCGCCTCAACCACTCCCTGAGGTAGTGAGTTCCACATTCTCACCACTCTGTGGGTAAAGAAGCTTTTCCTGAATCATCTATTGGATTTATTAGTGACTATTTTATAATTATAACCTCTAGTTTTGGTCTCTCCACAAGTAGAAGCATCTTCTCTACATCTACCCTATCAAACCCTTCCATAATTTTACAGACACCTTTTATGCCACACCTGGAGGAAAGAGTCCCAGCCTGTCCAGCCTTTCCTGATAAGTATATCCTCTCAGCTCTAGTATCATCCTTCCAAATCGTTTGTGCACCTCCTCCAGTGCTTCTCTATATTTATTTTATAATATGGAGACCAGAGCTGTTCCCAATGCTCCAAATGTGGTCTAACCGAGGTTCTATAAAATTTTAACTTAACTTCTCTGCTTTTCAACAACTATCTATTTTGAAATTAACCCCAATCTGGTTTAACCCATGTGAAGTGCAGGTTACAGCTTTACTATGTTTAAAATAGCATCAATATGGCTCAGATAATGTGGAAAATAGCTCCAGATATTTCACAAACTATTGTCCACAACAGTTCATAAGAACATAAGAAATAGGAACAGGAGTAGGCCATAAGGCCCCGTGAGCCTGCTCCGCCATTCAATAAGATCATGGCTGATCTGATCTTGGCCTCGGCTCCACTTCCCCGCCTGCTCCCCATAACCTCTTATTCCCTTATCGTTCAAAAATCTGTCTCTTTCTGTCTTAAATTTATTCAATGTCCCAGCTTCCACAGCTCTCTGAGGCAGTGAATTCTGCAATTTACAACCCTCTGAGAAGAAATTTCTCCTCATCCCAGTTTTAAATCTCAGTTCAGATTCAAAGGGGTTCGAAGAGCTGGGGTAAGTGGAGCAGGGCATGCAGACATAGCTCGGGCCCCATTTTAAAGTCATGTGTTCTGTGTACGGTAGCATAGTGGTTATCTTAGTGGAATAGTAATCAAGAGGCCTGGACTAATGATCCGGTGATGTGAGGTCAAATCCCATGGAATTTAAATTCAGTTCATTAAATAAATCTGGAATTAAAAAGCTATGTTAACCATGAAACTATCGAATTGATGTTAAAAAAGCATCTGGTTCACTGATGTTTACTAGGAAAGGAGATCTGCTGCCCTTACCCCGTCTGGCCTATGTGACTCCAGACCCACAGCAATGTGGTTGACACTTAACAGGCCCTCTGAAAGGTTTGAGCAAGGCACTCCGTTGTATTCAAGATGGCGGCTCACCACCGCCTTCTCCAGGGAAATTAGGAATGGGCAATAAATGCTGGCCTTCCCGGCAACTCCCACATCCCATGAATGAATTTTTAAAAATTATGATAGAAATTCCCTATGTAAACTTGTAACGCTGTAGTGACACCCTCTTCTGGTGGGATGGTGTAATTGCAGCCTGACAAATTTATATGTTTCTATTATAAATGTGGACATTGGTACTGTTTTAATAATAGAAAAGGTTGACAATGTGTGGCAATGTTAAGATTTGTAATATATAGATTATTCGCCGTATCTTCAAATACTGCGACCTGAATCCTTTTGGAATCTTTTTCAACAGAGCATTTTTAATTTTGTTTCCTCTTGCTTGAACACCCTGCTGACAAAATATTGGGTGGTGTCCAAAATTTCTTATTGAATTAAAGATTGCATCTTGTCGATCGAGCGACTTCCCAGTCAGATGCTTGTCATTACCTCATCTGAGATATGATCGGACGTCATTCCAATACCATCTCTTCCAGCGTTATCGGTGTGCACAACCATTCAACTGTAACATAGCAAGGAAGATTCTACATCGCAGGGGTACTAGTTGAGCTGTATAACTGTTGTACCTTGAGACCATTTCATCGGTTCGGTGCTGGTTAATGTTGGAACCTGTTCGGATCCCTCGTAGTGCTGGGGGAGGAGCCTCAGCAAGGTGGTGGGGTGTTTGACGTTGACTTGACGAGCTGGGAACTCGTGAATCACTGAACGACACAGCACAGAAGGAGGCCATTTGGCCCATCGTGCCCGTGCCGGCTCTTTGAAAGAGCGATCCTGTTAGTCCCATTCCCCGCCCCCACCCCCCCCCCCCCCGCTCTTTCCCCATAGCCCTGCGAATTTTTCACCGTCCAGTATTTATCCAATTCCCTTCGGAAGGGAGTGGGATTGAATTGGGTCACAGAGTACATAGATGGTGGAGTTTTCGTATGCTGCACATTGAGTAGCTAGGAAGGAGGGCTTTGGGGCAATTGAGGCTTGAGGTGTGGGGATTCAGGTGGGTGCTGGAGTAGGCAGGTTGTGTTTTGGAGGTTTTTGAAATGCAAGTATTTTTAGTTTGAATATGCCAAGAGATTTTATCTGAGCAAGTAGGAGGGGACCATGGTTTAACATGTATTCACTAGGGTTTCGAAGAATGAGAGGGGATCTCATTGAAACGTCTAAAATTCTGACTGGGTTGGACAGACTGGATGCAGGGAGGATGATTTCCTCGGGCTGGGAAGTCTAGAACAAGGGGCCACATTCTCAGGATACGGGGTAGGAAATTTAGGACCGAGATGAGGAGAAATCTCTTCACTTAGAGGGTGGTGAACCTGTGGAATTCTCTACCACAGAAGCCTGTAGAGGCCAAGTCACTGAATATATTCAAGAAGGAGATAGATAGATTTCTAGACACAAAAGGCATCAAGAAGTATGGGGAGAAAGCGAGAATAGGATGTTGAGATAGAGAATCAGTCATGATCGTATTGAATGGTGGTGCAGGCTCTAAGTGCCGAATGGCCGCCTACTGCTCCTATTTTCTATGTTTTCTATGTAACGTAATCGAAAGAAGGAAAGAAAGGTTTGCATTTCTATAGTGCCTTTTACAGCCTCAGGACATCCCAATGCACTTTACAGCAAATGAAGTACTTTTGGAGTGTAGTCACTGTTGTAATGTAGGAAACGCGGCAGCCAATTTGAGCACAGCAGGTTTCCACAAACAGCAATGTGATAAATGAGCAGATTATCTGTTTTAGTGATGTTGGTTGGAGGATAAATATTGGCCAGGACACTGGGGATAACCCTCCCCCTGCTCTTCTTCGAAATAGTGCTGTGAGCTTTTTTATGTTCACCTGAGAGAGCAGACGGGGCCTCGGTTTAACGTTTCCCCCAAAGACGGCACCTCCGACAGTGCAGCACTCCCTCAGCACTGCACTGGAGTGTTGGCCTAGATTTCAGTGCTCAAGTCTCTGGCGTGGGACTTGAACCCACAACCTTCTGACTCAGAGAGGAGAACTTAACAAAAGAGCATAAGGATTAGGAACAGGAGTGGGCCATACGGCCCCTCGAGCCTGCTCCGCCATTTAATACGATCATGGCTGATCTGATCATGGACTCGGGTCCACTTCCCTGCCTGCTCCCCATAACCCCTTATCGTTTAAGAAACTGTCTCTTTCTGTCTTAAATTTATTCAATGTCACAGCTTCCACGGCTCCCCGAGGCAGTGAATTCCACAGATTTACAACTCAGAGAAGAAATTTCTCATCTCTGTTTTAAATGGGCGGCCCCTTATTCTAAGATTATGCCCTCTAGTTCTAGTCTCCCCCATCAGTGGAAACATCCTCTCTGCATCCACCTTGTCAAGCCTCCTCATAATCTTATACATTTCGATAAGATCACCTCATTCTTCTGAATTCCACTGAGTAGAGGCCCAACCTACTCAACCTTTCCTCATGGGTCAACCCCCTCATCCCCGGAATCAACCTTCTCTGAAATGCCTCCAAAGCAAATACATTCTTTTGTAAATATGGAAACCAAAACTGCATGCAGTATTCCAGGTGTGGCCTCAACAATACCCTATATAACTATAGTAAGACTTCCCTGCTTTTATACTGCATCCCCTTTGCAATAAAGGCCAAGATACCATTGGCCTTCCTGATCACTTGCTGTACCTGCAAACTAACCTTTTGTGTTTCATGCACAAGTACCCCCAGGTCCCGCTGTACTGCAGCACTTGGCAATCTTTCTCCATTTAAATAATAAATTGCTCTTTAATTTTTTTCTGGCAAAGTGCATGACCTCAAACTTTCCAACATTATACTCCATCTGCCAAATTTTTGCCCACTCACTGAGCCTGTCTATATCCTTTTGCAGATTTTTTGTGTCCTCCTCACATATTGCTTTTCCTCCCATCTTTTTATCGTCAGCAAACTTGGCTACGTTACACTCGGTCCCTTCTTCCAAGTCATTAATATAGATTGTAAATAGTTGGGGTCCCAGCACTGATCCCTGCGGCACCCCACTAGTTACTGATTGCCAACCAGAGAATGAACCATTTATCCCGACTCTCTGTTTTCTGTTTGGAGTGTGCTGCCCACTGAGCCATGGCTGATGTGAGGAAAGAGAGGATGCAGTTCGCTGGAGGGCTTCATGCCGGTTGAGGATGGAATTTGTGGCCAAGTGAGGTACTGAGGTCAGAGGCCTGGGAAGCCCAACCTGAGCTCAGTGGCCATCAGGGTAACTCGGCTTTCTGACTGGGACATGGTGCTCAGGGACAATAGTGATGGAACGTGGTGACGAGCTTCAGGCCCGAGCAGCTGCCGCTGTGGAATGTTGGTACAGAGCAGGACCAGAGTGCTGACATTCTTAGTTTTGGGAGTCTGGCATGGTTAATAGATTCTCTCAGGAAGGCAGGAAGTGAGGGGGGTAGAGAGGCCCCCCAGACTTACAAACACTTCACTGGACACCTTTGGAGGATTGGGGGATCGGAAATTGGGCACAAGCTGCAAATTGGTTAATACCACCACATGGCCCACAGTGTGGTGTCAATCACACTGGCACTGCCCACACTGCCTTTCCCGATCCCCACCCTGCCTTCCCCTATCCACACATTGCCCTTCCCCCCACCCCGCCTTGCCCCTATCCGCATCCTGTCCTCCCCTATTCACACCCCGCCCTGCCCTTGCACCCTCTCCCCTGCCCTGCCCCTCACCGACACAGTGCCGTGTCAACATGCAGAACTCAATATACTTCCCGGGTCTCCCTCTGGGTGTCTCTGTCTCCCTCTCTACCTGTCCCTGTCTACCTGGCTGTAGTGCAGCATCTCGGGAGACTACATGGCTGGCGTGGAGGCAAGGGGGGGTCATTGCATCTCAAACACGCCACAATCAGCACCTAGCGAGGGTTACAGTTGCTGCACTCTCAGAGAAGAGGAAATCAGCCAGGATTCACACTCCCTCCTTCTGTCCACTTGGTCCAGGTAATCGCCGGCTCAGGACAGGTTCGGCATTTTCTGTGGTACCACACACTGTCAAATAGCCCATCTAATAAGGAAACGAGACCTCCTCTCCCTATCTCTGTCACTTCCTCCAGCCCCTACACCCCTCCCTATCTCTGTAACCTCCTCCAGCCCTCACATCCCTCCCTAACTCTGTAACCTCCTCCAGCTCCACAACCCTCCCTATCCCTGTAACCTCCTCCAGCCCCACACCCCTCCTTATCTCTGTAACCTCCTCCAGCCCCGACACCCCTCCCTATCTCTGTAACCTCCTCCAGCCCCACAACCCTCCAAGATCTTTGTGTTCCTCCAATTCTGGCCTCTTAATTTTATTTGTTCATGGGATGTGGGCGTTGCTGGCAAGGCCGGCATTTATTGCCCATCCCTAACTGCCCTTGAGAAGGTGGTGGTGAGCCGCTTTCTTGAACCGCTGTGGTCCTTGTGGTGAAGCTGCTCCCACAATGCTGACTTTGCCGTAGCGGTTTGGTACAACTGAGAGGCTTGGGACTTTTTATTGTGTTCAAGATGCTATATAACTGCAGGTTGTTCTTGTGGGGGTTGGAGGGGAGGGGGTAGAGTGTCTGTGATTGGGTTAGAGTTTAAAAATCCTAGAATTGGAGTCAGCCTGGTGCCCAGGTGGTGTGCCCAGTGCCCAGTGCCCTGTGCCCAGGCGGTGTGCCCGGTGCGGTGTGCCCAGGCGGTGTGCCCAGTTCCCTGTGCCCAGGCGGTGTGTCCGTGTGGTGTGCCCGGTGCGGTGTGCCCGGTGCGGTGTGCCCAGGCGGTGTGCCCGGTGTATGTGGGGAGCTGGACTGAGTGACCTGGCGATCTGCCCTGAACACTTGCCGTTTAAATGGTAGAAAATGGCTGTTGACGGCCAGCGAGTTGATTTGTGTGGGGTGGGGGTTGAAACACTGTGCGAAATGAGAAGGAAATCAGCCTCCGTCCTTGACACTTGCAGTTGTATAACGGGACATCCTGGCCGAAGGCAGTTCACGGAGGCACCATCCCCTGCTGTGTTCCAGCGAGGGATTCCAACACTGCTACTGCCTGTAGACCTACAGTCCCCTCCTCGCTCTTTAATCAGCCTTGCGTGGTGCTCGGGGACGATGCAATGAATGTATTCAGCACTTTGTCTCTCCGCACCAGCCCCCTGTGATCGGGTCTGGTTTCTGTGCCACAGTCACAGGACAGTGCAGCAGTCACTGCTTGCCTGTTGGGTTCTGTGGGACCCCCTTGTGTTCTGAATTGTCAGAGATACTTCTTCATAGAATCACAGAAGCTTATAGCACAGAAGGAAGCCATTTGGCCCATCGTGTCCGCGTCGGCCGACAAAGAGCTATCCAGTCTAATCCCACTTTCCAGCTCTTGGTCCGTAGCCCTGTAGGTTGCATAGAAATTAGGTGCAGGAATAGGCCATTCAGCTCTTCGAGCCTGCACCGCCATTCAATAAGATCATGGCTGATCATTAAACCTCAGTACCCCTTTCTGCTTTCTCTCCATACCCCTTGATCCCTTTGGCCGTAAGGGCCATATCTAACTCCCTTTTGAATATATCTAATGAACTGGCCTCAACAACTTTCTGCGGTAAAGAATTCCACAGGTTCACCACTCTCTGTGTGAAGGAGTTTCTCCTCATCTCGGTCCTAAATGGCTTACCCCTTATTCTTAGACTGTGACCCCTGGTTCTGGAACTCCCCAGCAACGGGAACATTCTTCCTGCCTCTAACCTGTCCAATCCCGTCAGAATTTTATATGTTTCCATGAGATCCCCTCTCATTCTTCTAAACTCCAGTGGATACAAGCCGAGTTGATCCAGTCTCTCCTCATATGTCAGTCCTGTCATCCCAGGAATCAGTCTGGTGAACCTTTGCTGTACTCCCTCAAAAGCAAGAACGTCCTCCCTCAGATTAGGAGACCAAAACTGAACACACTATTCTAGGTGTGGCCTCACCAAGGCCCTGTACAATTGCAGTAAGACCTCCTTACTCCTATACTTAAATCCTCTAGCTATGAAGGACATCATGCCATTTGCCGCCTTCACTGTCTGCTGTACCTGCATGCCAACCTTCAATGACTGATGTACCATGACACCCAGGTCTCGTTGCACCTCACCTTTTCTTAATCTGTCACCATTCAGATAATATTCTGTCTTCCTGTTTTTGCCACCAAGGTGGATAACCTCACATTTATCCACATTATACTGCATCAAATGCATTTGCCCACTCACCTAACCTGTCCAAGTCACTCTGCAGCCTCTTAGTGTCCTCCTCACAGCTCACACCGCCACCCAGTTTATTGTCATCTGAAAACTTGGAGATATTACATTCAATTCCTTAATGTAAATCATTGATGTATATTGTAAATAGCTGGGGTCCCAACACTGAACCCTGCGGCACCCCATTGGTCACTGCCTGCCATTCTGAAAGGGACCCGTTTATTCCGACTCTCTGCTTCCTGTCTGCCAACCAGTTTTCTATCCACGTCAATACATTACCCCCAATACCATGTGCTTTAATTTTGCACACTAATCTCTTGCGTGGGACCTTGTCAAAAGCCTTTTGAAAGTCCAAATACACCACATCCACTGGTTCTCTCTTGTCCACTCTACTAGTTACATCCTCAAAAAATTCTAGAAGATTTGTCAAGCATGATTTCCCTTTCATAAAACTTAGACCTGACTTGAACTGATCCTGTCACTGCTTTCCAAAGGCGCTGCTATTTAATCTTTAATAATTGATTCCAACATTTTCCCCACCACTGATGTCATGCTAACTGGTCTATAATTCCGTTTTCTCTTTCCCTCTCGTCAATAGGAACTGATCCAGAGTCAATAGAATGTTGGAAAATGATGACCAATGCATCCACTATTTCTAGGGCCACTTCCTTAAGTACTCTGGGGTGCAGCCTATCAGGCCCTGGTGATTTATTGGCCTTCAATCCCAGCAATTACCCGAACACAATTTCCTGACTAATAAGGATTTCCTTCAGTTCCTCCTTTTTGCTAGACCCTCGAACCCCTAGTATTTCCGGAAGGTTATTTGTGTCTTCCTTAGTGAAGACAAATTCAAAGTATTTGTTTAATTGGTCTGCCATTTCTTTGTTCCCCATTATAAATTCACCTGATTCTGACTACAAGGGACCTACATTGGTCTTCACTACTCTTTTTCTCTTCACATAGAAGCTTTTGGCAGTTTTTATGTTCCCTGCAAGCTTCCTCTCATACTCTATTTTACCCCTCCTAATTAGTCCCTTTGTCCTCCTCTGCTGAATTCTAAATTTCTCCCAGTCCTCAGGTTTGCTGCTTTTTTTGGCCAATTTATATGCCTCTTCCTTGGATTTAACACTATCCCTAATTTCCCTTGTTAGCCACGGTTGAGCCACCTTCCCGTTTTATTTTTACTTTAGACAGGGATGTACAATTGTTGAAGTTCATCCATGTGATCTATAAATGCCTGCCATTGCCTATCCACTATCAACCCTTTAAGTATCATTTGCCAGTCTATTCTAGCCAATTCGCGCCTCATACCATCGAAGTTACCGTTCCTTATGTTCAGGACCCTAGTCTCTGACTTAACACTGTCACTCTCCATCTTAATAAAGAATTCTACCATATTATGGTCACTCTTCCCCAGGGGGCCTCGCACAACAAGATTGCTAATTAGTCTTCTCTCATTACACAACACCCAGTCTAGGATGGCCAGCTCTCTAGTTGGTTCCTCGACATATTGGTCTCGAAAGCCATCCCTAATACACTCCAGGAAATCCTCCTCCACCGCATTGCTACCAGCTTGGTTAGCCCAGTCTATATGTACTTTTACGGCACTTCAAGTGCATATCCAAGTGCTTTTTAAATGTGGTGAGGGTTTCTGCTTCTACCACCCTTTCAGGCAGTGAGTTCCAGACCCCCACCACCCTCTGGGAAGAAATTTCCCCTCAAATCTCCTCTAAACCTCCCTCAATTACTTTTAAGTCTTTGCCACCTGGTTATTGACCCCTCTGCCAAGGGAAACAGGTCCTTCCTATCCACTCTATCCAGGCCCCTCATAATTTTATACACCTCAATGGAACAGAGGAGGCTGAGGGCAGACAAAGAAAACAACCCAAGCCTATCTAATCTTTCCTCATAGCTAAAATTCTCCAGTCCAGGCAACAACCTCGTAAATCTCCGCTGTACCCTCTCTCATGCAAGAGGGTTTTGGTTTGACCTCCTGGAAATCCGGGAGCGTCTCCGACCCAGACCCGGTCAGAGGACGCGAAGCCACGAATGTGGGAGATGATTGGCCGATCAGAGAGTCCCTCCGAGCCCAGTGACCCCCGTTGCCACGGAGAGCAGTCTGGGAACCATAGTCGTGGGGCGGGCTCCTGATCTGAGCGTGTTTGGTTTAAAACCGGCCAATAGAACGGTCGCTGTCCCCCCCCCCCCCGGCGATGTGCCCGGTGTATGTGGGAGCCGGGCTGGGTGACATGCCGGTCTGCCCCAAACACTTGCTGACGGCCATGGAGCTGATTTGTGTAGGGTGGACACCTCCTCCGGTGCGGGAGGACCAGACCGGACCGGGCCAAGCCAGCAGGGGGGGGAGCATTGTGTGGAGAGCGGAGGAAACACATGGGCCACCCTGGGGATGTGAACAGCCTTCTCCCTGACCTGGAAAGTCCCAGCGCACAGTGGCAGTGGCACTCGTAGTGTTAATGCGAGCAGTGGCCAGGCCCAGGTGGGATTCTTGTGTCTGATGAAAAGCCTCCCATTTAATCGCTTCCATTCATGCTGCTGCTCTGCGCCGGCTCACGCTAATTGCTCCTTATGTTTTACATTATCGGACGCGGTGTATATGAACTGCAGCGCACTAGTTAAGGGAGCAGTTATGAGCTCCCCTGAAGGCTGGCCCCGTGTCTGAAGGTGTGAGCTGCTTGGTGCCCACAGGCCGAGAAGGCCCTGGCTTCAGTCCCTGACCCGGTCGGTGCAGATCTGACCTGCGGAGGTCGGTGGGGGTGGGGAGATGGAATTCAGCCAAGCTTCCTGCTCCCGATCGCTATTCCTCGCTGGGAGAACATGCGCGTTATTTGGATGCCTGATGCGGGCGGTGATATCCTGTTGATATTCTGGGTCAGACCAGAGGCAGGAATGCGATGCCCCCACAGTCGAATATCCTGGTGATGTTGGAGCCCAGATCAGATACCAGAGAGCTAGCAGTCCCCCTGGTACTGCCATGCCCCAGCAAGAGTTGGTGTGCGATTATTATCTTACCCACACTGGATAGTGAGTACGGTGTGGCAGGATTAACTGGCAGTGCTCACTCTTGAAGCTCGCATGATAAAGGCTCTGTCAGTGAGGGGTGGGTATCCACCGATACCCGACCGTCCCTGCTGACCTTGTGGCTGAAAGCGCTTCACGATTATCCTGGTGTGTGTGTGTGGTGCACGTTTGCCAGAGGGTGATGTGGTTGTTCGAGCTGTTAGCCAGTTCCTATCTCCAGCCTTCGAGGCAGAACTGGCCATCTGATCCTAGGCAGGATCCTGAGGAGGGTGCAGAGACGCCCACATCTCTGGGCATCAGGACTTTGTCGGGCGGAGAGGTGGAGAAAGTTGAGCTCGTTCTCGTTGGGAAATGAGCCGATTGGATTGAAGTTTTTACAGTTGTGAAGGGAACGGTATTTCAGTGAGTGAGTGGCCAATTGATACAACGTGCTCCCTGGGAGATGGTGGGAGCTGATCGTATTGATTCATTTGAATGCAAATTAGTAAAGATTTCTTTCAGCAAGTAATATTTTGGACACAGTATGTGAGTAATGTGAGACGCGCAGTGTGGTGAGTGTAGCGAGCTCAGATGGAGCAGGTGACTTTGGAGCTGGTGTTCCCCAAGCTCTCTACCTCTCGGGTTACTTCCCCTCATGTCTGGGCCTGTTGTACACTCATTGATAGACATCGATTACTGTGATTGGTCAACAACTCCATGAACACAACTATCAGGGAAGATTGAATAGGCTGGGACTCCTTTCTGTAGAAAAGAGAAGGCCGAGGGGTGCCCTGATCGAGGTCTTTAAGATTATGAAGGGGTTCGATAGGATAGACGTAGAGAAGATGTTTCCATGTGTGGGGGTGACCAGAACTAGGAGCCATCAATATAAGATAGTCACTAATAAATCCAGTAAGGAATTCAGGTGAAACTTCTTCAGCTTCCCAGAGAGTGGTGAAATGTGGAACTCACTACCGCAGGGCGTGGTTGAGGCGAATAGTATCGATGCATTTAAGGGGAAACTAGATAAACACATGCACGGCAAGCGAGCCTCAGGTGGGCAGAGGAAATGTTACAAGCACACCCTCAAAGCCTCCTTGATAAAGTGCAACATCCCCACCGACACCTGGGTGTACCTGGCCCAAGACCGCCTTAAGTGGAGGAAGTGCATCCGGGAGGGCGCTGAGCACTTCATCGCTGAGAGCATGCAGAAACCAAGCGCAGGCAGTGGAAGGGGCATGCGGCAAACCAGTCCCACCCACCCTTTCCTTCAACCACTGTCTGACACAGACTGTAATTCCCGTATGGGACTGTACAGTTACCTGAGAACTCACTTTTTAGAGTGGAAGCAAGTCTTCCTCGATTTCGAGGGACTGTCTATGATGTTGATGATGATGAGATAAACACATGAGGGAGAAGGAATAGAGGGATAGAAGGATGGGGGGAGATGAAGTAGGGTGGGAGGAGGCTTGAGTGGAGCATAAATGCCGGTATGGACCAATTGGGCCGAAAGGCCTGTTTCTGTGCTGTGAAATTCTATGTAATCATTGTATTGTGCAACTTCCAGGATGGTCGAAGGCGAACGAGATGGACCGTGGTCTTTTTATCATCTAGAAATTCCTGTATTCCTAACTGACAGAATTGGCCAGGTTCCTGAAAGAAGCAAATGCCAGGAAAGGCCAGCTTGAAAAGCACAGCGCTGGGAGCATGCATGGATGTCCCGAATGTGATTGGGGAAGTGGGGGGTACAGCGGGTAGTGGAGAGCACAGTGAGGGAGACGGGGAGGGGGCTGGTTCAGTGACACTGTGCTGTCGGGAGGAGGTGGGCAGCTCGGATTGAAAGGCCTTCTCCTGGGCCTGGAGATTTGCTGCCAGTCCTGACTGCACTCGGTCACTCTCCATATATGGTCAGTCGCTTCTGTAATCGACTAATCTGCAGCAAGTTAAACGCACCCTTGACAAGCTTCAGTTTCAGCAGGCCGAGTTATAATTGGAACTGTTTGAGACATTGTGCACAGGAAGTTCTTGTTGATATTTCACTGCGAATTCCTGGTATGTGAGTAAGATGCTGTGGGAAATAGTTTATTCAGTTAACAGGAGCCGATGGTGGAAACATTCAGCAGTGTGGCAGGCCTACAGTGCAGGGCCCTGCCAAGACCGAACAGCAAGGTGAATCAAGCCAGGGAGCGCGCACAAGACCAAGGTTGGGTTTTCGAACCATCTGGGTTTACAGGGAGGGAGGGAAAACTGAGTGAGGAGAGGAGCTTCACAGCTCGAGGCCCTGGGAGGAACGAGCTCATGTCCGAGACAGTGAGGAGCTTTGATTTAGTCACAGCGAGGGTGGGAGGGGCAGGAGAAAGTGTCAGTTCACTCGGTTGATTCCTGAGATGAGGGGGTTGTCATATGAAGAAAGGTTGAGCAGGTTGGGTCTATACTCATTGGAGTTTAGAAGAATGAGAGGTGATCTTATTGAAACATATAAGGGGGCTTGACAGGGTGGATGCAGAGAGGATGTTTCCCCTCGGGGGGGGGGGGGGGGGGAAATCTAGAACTAGGGGGCATAGTCTCAGAATAAGGGATCGTCCATTTATAATGGAAATGAGGAATTTATTCTCAGAGGGTCGTGAATCTGTGGAATTATCTGCCCCAGAGAGCTGTGGAGGCTGGGTCATTGATTATATTTAAGGTGGAGAGAGACAGATTTTTGAACGATAAGGAAATAAAGGGTTATGGGGAGCGGGCGGGGAAGTGGAGTTGAGGCCAAGGTCAGATCAGCCATGATCTTATTTAATGGCGGAGGAGGCTCGAGAGGCCGTATGGCCTACTCCTGCTCCTATTTCTTATGTTCGTATGACCTTTCCGACATCCTAATCTGAACATCAGACATTCTCTGATGAGAATTGCCCTGATTAGTGGCAAATTGCTGGCAATTTGTCTGGTGGATTGGCTTCCTCTGGGACTTATTTGCTACATGGGATGAGAGAGAGAGAGAGAGAGAGTGAGGCAAGTTCTGATCTGAGAGGTGAAAGGGCAGTGTTCTAACTCTGTACCACCAGAGCCCACGGCCAAGAATATTCCAATTTAGGCTCTCTTCCCCCCCCCCCCCCCCCCCCCCACACCGGTATAATTAAGTTCAATTCACAGATGGTGCTTTATTCTGCAGCACAAGCTGGAGCTGTGGGCAGTGAGCATGCTTATCACGCCCTGCTGCAGTTAACCCCAACCTGCCTCCCCCATAACAGGCTGCCTATTGCTGTGTTCTAATTTTAAACTTCAACCCGCGCTTCCAGTTGTGATTGCACTTCCGCCGATGTGCAGCAAAGCTGGCAGGCAGTCTGAACCCCGGCCTTGTTCTCACGGACTGTACGTGTGAATGGAGCCTTCAGTTGCAGGCAAGGCCCAGTGATCTCGCCACAGACCCTCCTTTGTCACTCGGGCCGGGCACATCTCTGGGGAAACAGGGAGCCAAGTTTCAGGACGTTGAAGGTGCAAAGGGGGCCTGCTCTTCTCTCCTCCCTCCCCCACCCCCCGTCTCTTCCCCCTCCCCCATGCCCGTCTCTTCCCCCTCCCCCATGCCCGTCTCTTCCCCCTCCCCCATGCCCGTCTCTTCCCCCTCCCCCATGCCCGTCTCTTCCCCCTCCCCCATGCCCGTCTCTTCCCCCTCCCCCCCGCCCGTCTCTGCTCCCCCCCGCCCGTCTCTGCTCCCCCCCGCCCGTCTCTGCTCCCCCCGCCCGTCTCTGCTCCCCCCCGCCCGTCTCTGCTCCCCCCCCGCCCGTCTCTGCTCCCCCCCGCCCGTCTCTGCTCCCCCCCGCCCGTCTCTGCTCCCCCCCGCCCGTCTCTGCTCCCCCCGCCCGTCTCTGCTCCCCCCCGCCCGTCTCTGCTCCCCCCCGCCCGTCTCTGCTCCCCCCCGCCCGTCTCTGCTCCCCCCCGCCCGTCTCTGCTCCCCCCCGCCCGTCTCTGCTCCCCCCGCCCGTCTCTGCTCCCCCCCGCCCGTCTCTGCTCCCCCCGCCCGTCTCTGCTCCCCCCGCCCGTCTCTGCTCCCCCCCCGCCCGTCTCTGCTCCCCCCCGCCCGTCTCTGCTCCCCCCCGCCCGTCTCTGCTCCCCCCCGCCCGTCTCTGCTCCCCCCGCCCGTCTCTGCTCCCCCCCGCCCGTCTCTGCTCCCCCCCGCCCGTCTCTGCTCCCCCCCCGCCCGTCTCTGCTCCCCCCGCCCGTCTCTCTCTCCCCCCCGCCCGTCTCTGCTCCCCCCGCCCGTCTCTCTCTCCTCCCCCCTCTCTCTCTCTCTCTCTTCCCCCCCCTCTCCCACCCTCTTCCTCTCTCTCTCTCACCCCCCCTCTCTCTCTCTCACCCCCCCTCTCTCTCTCCCCCCCCTCTCTCTCTCTCCCGCCCTCTCTCTCTCTCCCCCCTCTCTCTCTCTCCCCCCTCTCTCTCTCTCCCCCCTCTCTCTCTCTCCCCCCTCTCTCTCTCTCCCCCCTCTCTCTCTCTCCCCCCCTCTCTCTCTCTCCTCCCCTCTCTCTCTCCCTCCCCTCTCTCTCTCCCTCCCTCTGTCGCTCCCCCCACCTCTCCCTCCCTCTCTCGTTCCGCCCTCTCCCTCCCTCTGTCGCTCTCCCCCTCTCCCTCTCTCTCTCTGTCCCCCCCCCTCCTCAGATGCTTCTGTTTTTCGAGCTCTCCAGCACCCCTAGTTACCTCTTGACTTCAATGCCTCGATTCCAAAATTCTCATCCTTGTTTATAAATCCCCCCATGGCCCTCGCCCCTCCCTATCTCTCTAATCTCTCCAGCCCCACAACCCCCCGAGATGTCTGCACTCTAATTCTGCTCCCTTGAGCATCCCTGATTATAATCGCTCCACCATCGGTGGCCGTGCCTTCTGTTGCCTGGGCCTCAAGCTCTGGAACTCCCTCCCTAAACCTCTCTGCCTCTCTACCTCTCTCTCCTCCTTCAAGACGTTTCTTAAAACCAACCTTTTTGACCAAGCTTTTGGTCACCTGCCTTAATTTCTATTAATACGGTTCGATACAAATTTTTATCGCAGAATACTCGCGTGTGTGTGTGGGCGTCTCTCTCTCGTCGGGCTGAGTGTGTCGATGCACCCTTTCCACAGCTGAATAGCCAACTGACACTGGCTGTTTGGGCCCAGGTGTAGAGGATATCTCACTGAAGGGGGGAGGGAAACGGGACGGGGGCCTGTCAGTGCCTTGACCTGAGCCCAGTGCTATCTGACAAGCACAGGAACCAAAAGAAATAAAGGAGGACTTGCATTTATATAGCGCCTATTCACCAATAGCAAAATCCCACCAACGCACAAATGGCAAGCAGAAGCAAGAATTTGCATTTATATAGCCCCTTTCACCACCTCCGGACGTCCCAAAGTGCATTACAGCTAATTAAGTGCTTTTGAAGTGTAGTCCCTGTTGCAGTGTTGGAAACGCAGCAGCAAGCTCTCACAAAACAGCAATATGCTGATCAGCAGATAGTGATGACTAGAGTGGGGGCGTGGGCAGTCAGAGAAGGGGTGGGGGGGAGAGACAGAGACAGAGAGAGGGGGAGGGTTGCTGGATAATATTGGGAACTCCCCCTGCTCTTCAAAATAGTGCTGTGGGATCTTTTACATCCACTGAGAGAGCAGACGGGGCCTTGGTTTACCGGCCCCTCCGACAGTGCAGACCGGGTTCAGAGATTCCTCCGTTCTGTGTGTCGGGGACGGTTGTGGACACCAGCGCAGGGGACTGGTTGGCACAAGGTGAGTCACTGATACAAATAGGCACTGCCACCCATCAGTAACCTTTAATATACTCAGGAATTCGAAGCTCGGTGTTAAAATAAACCGACTGGGCCACTCCAAGTACTCAATCGGAACCAGGACTTCTTGATGCTGTGTCACTGCTAACTGTTTAATATTCCCTAGGGCTGTAACTCTGGGTACAAGTTTCTCAGCCTGTGATTTGTGTCTGGTTTTAGAACCACCTCTGCCTGCCCCCCTGCACTCTCTTTCCGCCCCCCCCCCCAGGCCTGCCCCCTCTCTTCCCCTCCCCCCCCCCCCCCCCCGGCCTTTTTCCCTCCCCCGCCCAGGCCCGCCGCTGCACACCCCCCCCCCCCCGGCCTTTTTCCCCCTCCCCCTCCCGCCCCCACCCAGACCTGCCGCCGCCCCCCCCCCCCCCGCCCCACGGGGCCTGGTCCCCGACAGCCAAGAGCTCAGGTACGTTTGAGGATTGTGTTGTTGGGAAGGGCAGAGACCCTGTGGGCCAGGATGGGACACCGGCCCAGGAGAAGACAGGTCACCCGTAAAAGAAAGACTTGCATTTATATAGCGCCTTTCACGACCATCGAAACATAGAAGCATAGGTGCAGGAGTAGGCCATTCGGCCCTTCGAGCCTGCATCACCATTCAATAAGATCATGGCTGATCATTCCCTCAGTACCCCTTTCCTGCTCTCTCTCCATACCCCTTGATCCCTTTAGCCGTAAGGGCCATATCTAACTCCCTCTTGAATACATCCAATGAACTGGCATCAACAACTCTCTGTAGCAGGAAATTCCACAGGTTAACAACTCTGAGTGAAGAAGTTTCTCCCCATCTCAATCCTAAATGGCTTACCCCTTTTCCTAAGACTGTGTCCCCTGGTTCTGGACTTCCTCAAAATCGGGAACATTCTACCCGCATCTAACCTGTCCAGTCTCGTCCCGTCAGAATCTTATATGTTTCTATGAGATCCCCTCTCATCCTTCTAAACTCCAATGTATAAAGTCGATCCAGTCTTTCCTCATATGTAAATCCTGTCATCCCGGGAATCAGTCTGGTGAACCTTCTCTGCGATCCCTCAATAGCAAGAACGTCCTTCCTCAGATTAGGAGACCAAAACTGAACACAATATTCCAGGTGAGGCCTCACCAAGGCCCTGTACAACTGCAGTAAGACCTCCCTGCTCCGATACTCAAATCCCCTAGCTATGAAGGCCAACATACCATTTGCCGCCTTCACCGCCTGCTGTTCCTATATGCCAACTTTCAATGACTGATGAACCATGATACCCAGGTCTCATTGCACCTCCCTTTTCCTAATCTGCCGCCATTCAGATAATATTCTGTCTTCACGTTTTTGCCCCCAAAGTGGATAACTTCACATTTATCCACATGATACTGCATCTGCCATGCATTTGCCCACTCACCTAACCTGTCCAAGTCATCCTGCAGCCTCCTAGCGTCCCCCTCACAGCTCACACCACCACCCAGTTTAGTGTCATCTGCAAACTTGGAGATATTACACTCAATTCCTTCATTCAAATCATTGATGTATATTGTAAAGAGCTGGGATCCCAGCACTGAGCCCTGCGACACTCCACTAGTCACTGCCTGCCATTCTAAAAAGGACCTGTTTGTCCCGACTCTCTGCTTCCTGTCTGCCAACCAGTTCCTTATCTACGTCAGTATATTGCACCCAATACCATGTGCTTTGATTTTGCACACCAATCTCTTGTGCGGGACCTTGTCAAAGGCCTTTTGAAAGTCCAAATATACCACATCCACTGATTCTCCCTTGTCCACTCTACTAGTTACATCCTCAAAAAATTCCAGAAGATTTGTCAAGCATGATTTCCCTTTCATAAATCCATGCTGACTTGGACCGATCCTGTCACTGCTTTCCAAATGCGCTGCTATTTCATCCTTAATAATTGATTCCAACATTTTCCCCACTACTGATGTCAGGCTAACCGGTCTATAATTACCCCCTTTCTCCCTCCCTTTTTAAAAAGTGGTGTTACATTAGCTACCCTCCAGTCCATAGGAACTGATCTAGAGTCGATACACTGTTGGAAAATGATCACCAATGCATCCACTATTTCTAGGGCCACTTCCTTAAGTACTCTGGGGATTTATCGGCCTTCAATCCCATCAATTTCCCGAACACAATTTCCTGCCTAATAAGGATATCCTTCAGTTCCTCCTTCTCACTAGACCCTCGGTCCCCTAGTACATTCGGAAGGTTATTTGTGTCTTCCTTAGTGAAGACAGAACCAAAGTATTTGTTCACTTGGTCTGCCATTTCTTTGTTCCCCATTATAAATTCACCCGAATCTGACTGCAAAGGACCTACGTTTGTCTTCACTAATCTTTTTCTCTTCACATATCTATAGAAGCTTTTGCAGTCAGTTTTTATGTTCCCGGCAAGCTTCTTCTCGTACTCTATTTCCCCCCCTCCTAATTAAACCCTTTGTCCTCCTCTGCTGGATTCTAAATTTCTCCCAGTCCTCAGGTTTGTTGCTTTTTCTAGCCAATTTATATGTCTCTTCCTTGGATTTAAAACTATCCTTCATTTCCTTTGTTAGCCACGGTTGAGCCATCTTCTTCGTTTTATTTTTACTCCAGACAGGGATGTACAATTGCTGAAGTTCATCCATGTGATCTTTAAATGTTTGCCATTGCGTATCCAACATCAACCCTTTAAGTATCATTTGCCAGTCTATTCTAGCCAATTCACGCCTCAAACCATCGAAGTTACCTTTCGTTAAGTTCAGGACCCTAGTTTCTGAATTAACTGTGTCACTCTCCATCTTAATAAAGAATTCTACCATGTTATGGTCACTCTTCCCCAAGGAGCCTCGCACAACAAGATTGTTAATTAGTCCTTTCTCATTACACATCACCCAGTCTAGGATGGCCAGCTCCCTCGTTGGTTCCTCGACATATTGGTCTAGAAAATCATCCCTAATACACTCCAGGAAATCCTCCTCCACTGCATTACGACCAGTTTGGTAAGCCCAGTCAATATGTAGATTAAAGTCGCCCATGATAACTACGATACCTTTATTGCACGCATCCCTAATTTCTTGTTTGATGCTGTCCCCATCCTCATTACTACTGTTTGGTGGTCTGTACACAACTCCCACTCGCGCTTTCTACCCCTTGGTATTCCGTAGCTCCACCCATACCGATTACACATCATCCAAGCTAATGTCCTTTCTTACTATTGCATTAATTTCCTTTTTTACCAGCAATGCCACCCCGCCTCCTTTTCATTTCTGTCTATCCTTCCTCAACGTTGAATACCCCTGGATGTTGAGTTCCCAGCCTTGGTCACCCTGAAGCCATGTCTCCGTGATGCCAATTACATCATGCCCGTTAACTGCTATCTGCGCAGTTAATTCGTCCACCTTATTCCGAATACGCCTCGCATTGAGGCACAGAGCCTTCAGGCTTGTCTTTCTAACACACTTTGCCCTTTTCGAATTTTGGTGTAATGTGGCCCTTTTTTCTTTTTGCCTTAGGTTTCTCTGCCCTCCACTTTTACTTTTCTTCTTTCTATCTTTTGCTTCTGCCCCCATTCTACTTCCCTCTGTCTCCCTGCATAGGTTCCCATCCCCCTGCCATATTAGTTTAACTCCTCCCCAACAGCACTAGCAAACACTCCCCCTCGGACATTCCTGCCCAGGTGCAGACCGTCCAGTTTGTACTTGTCCCAGAACCGGTTCCAATGTCCCAGGAATTTGAATCCCTACCTTCTGCACCACTCCTCAAGCCACGTATTCATCTGAGCTATCCTGTGATTCCTACTCTGACTAGCATGTGGCACTGGTAGCAATCCTGAGATTACTACTTTTGAGGTCCTACTTTTTAATTTAGCTCCTAGCTCCTAGCTCCCTAAATTCGTCTTGTAGGACCTCATCCCATTTTTTTTACCTATATCGTTGGTATCTATATGCACCACAACAACTGGCTGTTCACCCTCCCTTTTCAGAATGCCCTGCACCCACTCCGAGACATCCTTGACCCTTGCATCATACCATCCTGGAGTCTCGATTGCGGCCGCAGAAACGTCTGTCTATTCCCCTTACAATTGAATCCTCTATCACTATAGCTCTCCCACTCTTTTTCCTGCCCTCCTGTGCAGCAGAGCCACCCACGGTGCCATGAACGTGGCTGCTGCTGCCGCCTTCCCCGGATGAGTCATCCCCCCCAACAGTATCCAAAGCTGTGTATCTGTTTTGCAGGGGGATGACTGCAGGGGACCCTTGCACTACCTTCCTTGCACTGCTCTTCCTATTGGTCACCCATTTACTATCTGGCTGTGTACCCTTTTACCTGCGGTAAGACCAACTCACTAAATGTGCTATTCACATCATTCTCAGCACCATGGATGCTCCAGAGTTCATCCACCTGCAGCTCCAGTGCCGCACACCGGAAGCTTCCCTGACTTCCCACATAGTACAGGAGAAGCATAACACGTGTCCGACGTAACCCTTAAATTGGCAACAACAATGCTAAATTTTACTTTACTGATCTAGAAAAGAAAAAGTACTTACCAATCACTTACCCCCTTTGCTGTCACCTTTCGATTTCTTTCTACTTTTTTGCCTTCTCGCCCTGCTGCAGCTGCACCGGCTGGCCTCTCCTCTGCCGCTGGGCCTTTATAGGCCTCGGCAACGCCCCGGACTTGCGCCTCTCTGACTGCCGCTGCCTCTCCTCTGCTGCTGGGCCTTTATAGGCCTAAGCAACGCACCGAACTCCCGCCTCTCCTCTGCCGCTGGGCCTTTATAGGCCTAAGCAACACCCTGAACTCCCACCTCTCCGACTGCTGCTGCCTCTCCTCTGGACCACTGGATGTCTCAAAGCGTTTGACAGCCAATGAAGTACTTTTTAAAATGTAATCACTGTTGTAATGTGGGAAACATGGCAGTTAATTTGCGCACAGCAAGCTCCCACAAACAGTAATGACCAGATAATCTGTTTTTTTGTTATGCTGGTTGAGGGATAAATATTGGCCAGGACACCGGGGATTACTCCCCTGCTCTTCAAAATAATGCCGTGGGATCTTTTACGTCCACCTGAGAGAGCAGACAGGGCCTTGGTTTAACGTCTCATCCAAAAGACAGCACTTCCGACAGTGCAGCACTCCCTCAGCACTGCACTGGAGTGTTGGCCTAGATTTATGTGCTCAAGTCCCTAGAGTGGGACTTGAACCCACAACCTTCTGACTCATGGGCGAGGGTGCTGCCCATGGCCCAGGAGAGGACTGGAAGTGGTGTGATAGGGATATACGGTGTCTGTGTGCAGTGTTACAGGGGGCGGTGTGATGGGGATATACAGGGTCTGTGTGATGGGGATATACAGGGTCTGTGTGCAGTGTTACAGGGGTGGTGTGATGGGGATATACAGGGTCTGTGTGATGCGGATATACAGGGTCTGTGTGCAGTGTTACAGGGGTGGTGTGAGGGGGATATACAGGGTCTGTGTGCAGTGTTACAGGGGTGGTGTGATGGGGATATACAGGGTCTGTGTGATGGGATATACAGGGTCTGTGTGCAGTGTTACAGGGGTGGTGTGAGGGGGATATACAGGGTCTGTGTGCAGTGTTACAGGGGTGGTGTGATGGGGATATACAGAGTCTGTGTGCAGTGTTATAGGGGGCGGTGTGATGGGGATATACAGGGTCTGTGTGCAGTGTTACAGGGGGTGGTGTGAGGGGGATATACAGGGTCTGTGTGCAGTGTTACAGGGGGCAGTGTGATGGGGATATACAGGGTCTGTGTGCAGTGTTACAGGGGGCAGTGTGATTGGGGTATACAGGGTCTGTGTGCAGTGTTACAGGGAGTGGTGTGAGGGGGATATACAGGGTCTGTGTGCAGTGTTACAGGGGGTGGTGTGAGGGGGATATACAGGGTCTGTGTGCAGTGTTACAAGGGGCGGTGTGATGGGGGTAAACAGGGTCTGTGTGCAGTGTTACAGGGGATGGTGTGAGGGGGATATACAGGGTCTGTGTGATGCGGATATACAGGGTCTGTGTGCAGTGTTACAGGGGTGGTGTGAGGGGGATATACAGGGTCTGTGTGCAGTGTTACAGGGGTGGTGTGATGGGGATATACAGGGTCTGTGTGATGGGGATATACAGGGTCTGTGTGCAGTGTTACAGGGGTGGTGTGAGGGGGATATACAGGGTCTGTGTGCAGTGTTACAGGGGTGGTGTGATGGGGATATACAGAGTCTGTGTGCAGTGTTATAGGGGGCGGTGTGATGGGGATATACAGGGTCTGTGTGCAGTGTTACAGGGGGTGGTGTGAGGGGGATATACAGGGTCTGTGTGCAGTGTTACAGGGGGCAGTGTGATGGGGATATACAGGGTCTGTGTGCAGTGTTACAGGGGGCAGTGTGATTGGGGTATACAGGGTCTGTGTGCAGTGTTACAGGGAGTGGTGTGAGGGGGATATACAGGGTCTGTGTGCAGTGTTACAGGGGGTGGTGTGAGGGGGATATACAGGGTCTGTGTGCAGTGTTACAGGGGGCGGTGTGATGGGGATATACAGAGTCTGTGTGCAGTGTTACAGGGGTGGTGTGATGGGGATATACAGGGTCTGTGTGATGGGGATATACAGGGTCTGTGTGCAGTGTTACAGGGGTGGTGTGAGGGGGATATACAGGGTCTGTGTGCAGTGTTACAGGGGTGGTGTGATGGGGATATACAGAGTCTGTGTGCAGTGTTATAGGGGGCGGTGTGATGGGGATATACAGGGTCTGTGTGCAGTGTTACAGGGGGTGGTGTGAGGGGGATATACAGGGTCTGTGTGCAGTGTTACAGGGGGCAGTGTGATGGGGATATACAGGGTCTGTGTGCAGTGTTACAGGGGGCAGTGTGATTGGGGTATACAGGGTCTGTGTGCAGTGTTACAGGGAGTGGTGTGAGGGGGATATACAGGGTCTGTGTGCAGTGTTACAGGGGGTGGTGTGAGGGGGATATACAGGGTCTGTGTGCAGTGTTACAGGGGGCGGTGTGATGGGGGTAAACAGGGTCTGTGTGCAGTGTTACGGGGATGGTGTGAGGGGGATACACAGGGTCTGTGTGCAGTGTTACAGGGGGCGGTGTGAGGGGGATATACAGGGTCTGTGTGCAGTGTTACAGGGGGCGGTGTGAGGGGGATATACAGAGTCTGTGTGCAGTGTTACAGGGGGCGGTGTGAGGGGGATATACAGGGTCTGTGTGCAGTGTTACAGGGGGTGGTGTGATGGGGATATATCCAGACTGTGTTCAGTGTTGCAGGGGGCGGTGTGATGGGGATATGGAGTTTCCGAGCGACTGTGGAAATGGTGCAGAGATGCCAGAGTTCAGCGCTGCTCATCTCTCCATCTGTTGCTGCCATTATCCCCGAGTGGAGGGAATGAACACTTGCTGCATTCCCGCTCCTGCAGTTGTTTTTTTTTCTACTCAGTTGATACACACACACACTCTCCACAACGGAACATGAATCAGCCTTTGCCGACGCTTAATCCACAAAGGGTTTGAATTCACAAGAAAGCTTCTTTCATGAAAGAAAACGTTCTAATAATTAAATTCACGTTCGAAAACACGCCTTAAATCCCAGGCCAGCGCAGCTGTGAGTGCCTCCTCCCTCGGGTAGGGGTTTGACAGCCTGGGATGGTTGGAAGCCTAATCCGTGAATCGAGGGCTGTGACCGTCCGTGGCGAGTTCGGAATGGATTCCTGGGATTCGGGATCTAACCGGGAGCTTGGACAGTTTGCATCAGATTCCCCCGAGCTGTCACTCAATGTTCTCAAAATTGGGCCGGTGCAAAATCTCCCGGACACTTGGAGCATTTACTCTCCCAGTGCCCCCGCCCTCGCTCACTGCACCCCTCCCCTCTCTCTCTTTCCTCCCTCACCCTCTTCTCCACCCCCGCCCACCCTCACAATCTTCCCTCTCCCCCCTCCGTATTTCGAGCTGCGGTTTAGCCCCCACGTGTAGTAAGGACAGTTCACAGTCCCTCCCGAGGCAGCACGAACCCTGTGCAATCACTGTGATAGTTTCTGCGGGTGCCAGACAGTCTGCTTGTCTGAGCAATGACATTGCTGAGGCCGTGTTGCTAATGGATACAGTCTCTGTGTTTATCTTGGTCCCAGGCTGCTTTTATTAAAAAGTTGGCAGAGCACTCCATCATAAGTTGGTATTTTCCTTTCCCTCTCCTGCGAGGTTTTCGAGCTTCAAGCATGAAGCACACTGCTGGCTCTCTGCACCGCTGAAATATTCCAGCTGCCCGACCCAGGTAGTGATGCATTGCCCTGACTCCTGGCATCCCCCGCCCCTCTGGCCCCCTCACCCCTGCGCCCTGGCCCCGATCCCGAGGTGTCGAGCTGGTCGCGTCAGCTGTGTTCCTAATGCACAACGTTTAATCCACCAAAGCTGACGTCTCCCAGCATTGTTGCTCTTGTGAGGCTTAAGAACACGAAAGCCAAGGGGTAACATTGAGCATGTCCAGGGTTGGGCCTCAGTTGGGGCATTGTGGACGGTAAAGTGGAACTTGAGAAATATTCGTGTTTTGTTCACTGGGTTGAGAAGGTTGAGGAACGTCCTACAACCCCCACGAGACCTCTACGTTCAACCAACTCTGTCCTCGTCCATTCTCCACCATTGCTTTGCTCCACCATTGACGGCCGTGCCTTCAGCCGCCTGGACCATCAGCTCTGGAACTCCCTCCCTAAACCTCTCTGTCCCTCTTCCCTCCTTTAACACACCTCAAAACCTACCTCTTTGATCCAGCTTTTGGTCACCTATCCTGATATCTCCTCCTTTAGCTCGAGGTCAACTTTTGTCAGAGTACGCTCCGGAGAAGTGCCTGGGATGTTTTGCTAATTGTTAATCTTCGAGTTTACGAAGGGTTCTGATGGGGCAAAGAGTGATTGGTTCCCCTGGTCGGAGAGACAGTAACGAGAGGGTGCAAATCTCCAATCATCACTAAACGCATTAATGGGAATGGTGCAAAATGTTTCTTTGCACAATGTATGCTTCAAGTATGGGATTTTCTGCCGTGGCTGAAGCACAAATCAGAAATTCGTCTGCAAAATGCAATGAGATAATTGTTGAAAAAGAGGAATATTAAGGGAACTAGAGAGTATGCTGGAGAGTGGGATTAGAGTCGGCTCACGTGTAGTAATACATTGGCACAGGATTAATGGGAGCTTTATTCTGTGTCTAAGCCGTGCTGTACCTGTCCTGAGAAAGAAAAGAAAGGCTTGCATTTATATAGCGCCCTTCACAACCATCAGACATCTCCAAGCGCTTTACAGCCAATGCTGGGACAGTGTTTTTGTTAATTCATTAATGGGATGTGGGCATCGCTGGCAAGGCCGGCATTTATTGCCCATCCCTAATTGCCCTTGAGAAGGTGGTGGTGAGCCGCCACCTTGAACCGCTGCAGTCCGTGTGGTGAAGGTACTCCCACAGTGCTATTAGGGAGGGATTCCAGGATTTTAACCCAGCGACGATGAAGGAATGGCCGATATATTTCCCAAGTCAGGATGGTGTGTGACTGGAGGGATACATGGAGGTGGTGGTGTTCCCATGCACCTGCTACCCTTGTCCTTCTAGGTGACAGAGGTCGTGGGTTTGGGAGGTGCTGCCAAAGAAGTCTTGGCGAGTTGCTGCAGAGCATCTTGTAGATGGTACACACTGCAGCCTCGGTGCGCCGGTGGTGGAGGGAGTGAATGTTGAAGGTGGTGGATGGGGTGCCAATCAAGTGGGCTGCTTTGTCCTGGATGGTGTCGAGTTTCTTGAGTGTTGTTGGAGCTGCACTCATCCAGGCAAATGGAGCGTATTCCATCACACTCCTGACTTGCGCCTTGTAGATGGTGGAAAGGCTTTGGGGAGTCAGGAGGTGAGACACTCTCCACAGAATACCCAGCCTCTGACCTGCTCTTGTTGCCACAGTGTTTATGTGGCTGGCCCAGTTAAGTTTCTGGTCAATGGTGACCCCCCCAGGATGTTGATGGTGGGGGATTCGGCGATGGTAATGCCGCTGAATGTCATGGGGAGGTGGTTAGATTCTCGCTTGTTGGAGATAGTCATTGCCTGGCATTTGTGTGACACGAATATTACTTGCCACTTATCAGCCCAAGCCTGAATGTTGTCTCGGTCTTGCTGCATGCTGGTATGGATTGCTCCATTATCTGAGGAGTTGCGAATGGAACTGATCACTGTGCAGTTATCAGCGAACATCCCCACTTCTGACCTTATGATGGAGGGAAGGTCATTGATGAAGCAGCTGAAGATGGTTGGGTCTAGGACACTGCCCTGAGGAACTCCTGCAGTGATGTCCTGGGGCTGAGATGATTGACGTCCAACAACTGTAACCATCTTTCATTGTGCTAGGTATGACTCCAGCCAGTGGAGAGTGTTCCCCCTGATTCCCATTGACCAGTTTTACTCAGCTCCTTGATGCCACACTCCGTCAAATGCTGCCTGAATGTCAAGGGCAGTCACTCTCATCTCACCACTGGAATTCAGCTTTTTTGTCCATGTTTGGACCAAGGCTGTAATGAGGTCTGGAGCTGAACTGGGCATCGGTGAACAGGTTATTGGTAAGTAAGTGCCGCTTGATAGCACTGTCAACGGCACCTTCCATCACTTTGCTGATGATTGAGAGTAGACTGATGGGGCGGTAATTGGCCGGATTGGAATTGTCCTGCTTTTTGTGGACAGGACATACCTGGGCAGTTTTCCACATTGTTGAGTAGATGCCAGTGTTGTAGCTGTACTGGAACAGCTTGGCTAGAGGCGCAGCTAGTTCTGGAGCACAAGTCTTCAGCACGACAGCCGGGATGTTGTCAGGGCTCATAGCCTTTGCTGTATCCAGTGCGCTCAGACGTTTTTTGATATCATATGGACTGAATTGAATTGACTGAAGACTGGCTTTTGTGATAGAAAACATAGAAACATAGAAAATAGGTGCAGGAGTAGGCATTCGGCCCTTCGAGCCTGCACCACCGTTCAATAAGATCATGGCTGATCATTCACCTCAGTACCCCTTTCCTGCTTTCTCTCCATATCCCTTGATCCCTTTAGCCGTAAGGGCCATATCTAACTCCCTCTTGAATATATCCAGTGAACTGGCATCAACAACTCTCTGCGGCAGGGAATTCCACAGGTTAACAACTCTCTGAGTGAAGAAGTTTCTCCTCATCTCAGTCCTAAATGGCCTACCCCTTACCCTAAGATTGTGTCCCCTGGTTCTGGACTTCCCCAACATCGGGAACATTCTTCCCGCATCTAACCTGTCCCGTCCCGTCAAAATCTTATACATTTCTATGGGATCCCCTCTCATCCTTCTAAACTCCAGTGTATAAAGGCCCAGTTGATCCAGTCTCTCCTCATATATCAGTCCAGCCATCCCTGGAATCAGTCTGATGAACCTTTGCTGCACTCCCTCAATAGCAAGAACGTCCTTCCTCAGATTAGGAGACCAAAACTGAACTAAATATTCCAGGTGAGGCCTCACCAAGGCTCTGTACAATTGCAGTAAGACCTCCCTGCTCCTATACTCAAATCCCCTAGATATGAAGGCCAACATGCCATTTGCCTTCTTCACCACCTGCTGTACCTGCATGTCAATTTTCAATGACTGATGAACCATGACACCCAGGTCTCGTTGCATCTCCCCTTTTCCTAATCTGCCACCATTCAGATAATATTCTGCCCTCGTGTTATTTGTGATGGCAGGGACCTCAGGAGGAGGCCGTTATGGATCATCCACTCGGCACCTCTGGCTGAAGATGGTTGCAAACGCTTCAGCCTTCTCTTTTGCACTCACGTGCTGGACTCCACCATCATTGAGGATGGGGATATTCATGGAGTGCCCCCTCCTGTTGTTTAATGGTCCACCACCATTCACGATTGGATGTGGCAGGACTGCAAAGCTTTAATCTGATCCGTTGATTGTGGGATCACTTATCCCTGTCTGTAGCATGCTGTTTCTGCTGTTTAGCATGTAGTCCTGTGTTACAGCTTCCCCAGGTTGGCACCTCATGTATGCTTGGTGCTGCTCCTGGCATGCTCTTCTACACTCCTCATTGAACCGGGGTTGGTCGCCTGGTTTGATGGGAATGGTAGAGTGAGGGATATGCTGGGCCATGAGGTTACACATTGTGGTGGGATGCAATTCTGCTGCTGCCCCACAGCGCCTCATGGATGCCCAGTTTTGAGCTGCTAGATCTGTTCTGAATCTATCCCATTTAGCATGGTGGTAGTGCCACACAACACAATGGAGGGTGACCTCAGTGTGAAGATGGGACTCTGCGGTGATCACTGCTACCAATACTGTCATGGACAACTGCATCTGCGACAGGTAGATTGGTGAGGATGAGGTCAAGAAGGGTTTTCCCTCGTGTTGGTTCTCTCACCACCTGCTGCGGGCCCAGTCCTTCAGGACTCGGTCAGTAGTGGTGATACTGAGCCACTCTTGGTGATGGACATTGAAGTTCCCACCCAGAGTCCATTCTGTGCCCTTTGCTACCCTCAGTGCTTCTTCCAAATGGTGTTCAACATGGAGGAGTACTGATTCATCAATCGAGTG
The DNA here is from genome assembly GCF_044704955.1 of Pristiophorus japonicus. NCBI lineage: Eukaryota > Metazoa > Chordata > Chondrichthyes > Pristiophoridae > Pristiophorus > Pristiophorus japonicus. The sequence goes on along the minus strand of NC_092000.1, from coordinate 31,572,992 downwards.
AGGGTGGTAGGTGGTAATCAGCTGGAGGTTTCCTTGCTCATGCTTGACCTGATGCCATGAGACTTCATGGGGTCCGGAGTCAATGTTGAGGACTCCCAGGGCCACTCCCTCCCGACTGTATATCACTGTGCTGTCACCCCTGGTGGGTCAGGACATACCCGGGGATGGTAATGGAGGAGTCTGGGACCTTGGTTGAATTAAGATTCTGTGAGTATGACCATGTCAGGCTGTTGCTTGACTAGTCTGTGGGACAGCTCTCCTAATTTTTACACAATTCCCCAGATGTTGGTGAGGAGGACTTTGCAGGGTTGACTGGGCTGGGTGTGTTATTGCCGTGTCCGTGTCCGTAGCCGGTCCGTCCGGTTTTATCATTATTGATCATCTCGGTTTGTTACAACTGAGTGGTTTGCTTGGCCATTTCAGAGGGCAGTGGGTCTGTAGTCACATACTGGCCAGACCAGGTAAGGATGGCAGATTTCCTTCTCTAAAGGACATTAGTGAACCAGATGGGTTTTTATGACAATCCGATAGTTCCATGGTCACCATCACTGACATTAGCTTTTTATTCCAGATTTATTTAATTAACTGAATTTAAATTCCCCAGCTGCTGTGGTGAGATTTGAACTCGTGTCTCTGGATCATTAGCCTGGGCCTCTGGGTTACTGTCCTGTAACATAACCACTATGCTACCATTCCCAAGGGAATGTAAAGGGAGCTTTACTCTGTATCTAACCCCGTGCTGTACCTGCCCTGCGAGTGTTTGATGGGACAGTGTAGAGGGAGCTTTACTCTGTATCTAACCCCGTGCTGTACCTGCCCTGGGAGTGTTTGATGGGACAGTGTAGAGGGAACTTTACTCTGTATCTAACCCTGTGCCCTGGGAGTGTTTGATGGGACAGTGTAGAGGGAGCTTTACTCTGCATTCAACCCATGCTGTACCTGCCCTGGGAGTGTTTGATGGGACAGTGTAGAGGGAACTTTACTCTGTATCTAACCCTGTGCCCTGGGAGTGTTTGATGGGACAGTGTAGAGGGAGCTTTACTCTGTATCTAACCCATGCTGTACCTGCCCTGGGAGTGTTTGATGGGACAGTGTAGAGGGAACTTTACTCTGTATCTAACCCTGTGCCCTAGGAGTGTTTGATGGGACAGTGTAGAGGGAACTTGACTAGGAAGCTCAGAATCTGAGCTATAGGTTAATTGTTTCTTCCATCCTTTCTTAATGATGCAGTTTTCTGACTGTTTATGCTCGTTAGCTCTGATAAACTGGTTCCTGAAAGGCTTTTGTTTCTTTTTATCCCTTTAGAATCCGATGTTGTGGAGAAATCGCCGATCGCAACAAATCCGGAGGCTGTCCAGCTTCCCAAGTGTGACAGCAGTGGCCCCGGGACCGACCGAACCAATTCATCCGGCTCGTGCTCCCGGAGTGCCAGTGCACCAGGACTTTGCCCCAGTGCCGTGGAGAATGTTGGTGGCTGTGGGGCGGACTATGCCGGCTGCACTGTGTGCCCGCCCAGCCTGGCCCAGCGGGCCGGCCGAGAACAGGGCGGGGGTCCCACCGGGCAGGGTGGCGACCCGGCGAGAAAGACCAAGGACGCCATGGAGGAGGTGGGGGGGGAGATTTGGTACAACCCCATCCCGGAGGACGAGGTTCCGGTGCCGGTGTTGAGGAGGACAGAGACCAGCAGGGCGCAGTGGTACGTGGAGGTGCCTTGCCCGATGGGGGCTGAGACCCTCGCCAGCAACGGTGCCCGGAGGCCCAGCTGTGTGGCAGCGACGCCCAGCGCCACAGAAACTGTGCAGGAGCCATCGGCCACGAGGTGTGCCGCCGAGACCTCCCCCCCGAATACCCGTGGTCCTTCACGCTCAACGCCGGCCGTTGGCGTGTCTTGGGTCGGAGGTCAGGCGGCGAGCACCACGCATAAACTGCAAGTGTCAGGTGAGCAAGAAATCTTCGCCATTCACCCCCAGCGTATCATTGCTGCTCAGATTGCCCCTCGCAGCGTCTTATGTGGTGCCAGCGGGCAGCATGTTACCGGCAACAACAGCACTTTTCTTCATTCATTCTCGGGATGTGGGCATCGCCGGCATTTATTGCCCATCCCCCAATTGTCCTGAGAAGGTGATGCTAGGCATTCTAGAACCGCTGTCGTCGTAAGAATTAGGAACAGGAGTCGGCCATTCGGCCCCTCGAGCCTCCTCTGCCATTCAATGGCTGATCTTCTACCTCAGCTCCACTTTCCTGCACTATCTCCACAACCCCTCATTCCCTTAATATCCAAAAATCTATCGATCTTGGTCTTGAATATACTCAATGACTGAGCCTCCACAGCCCTCTGGGGCAGAGAATTCCAAAGATTCGCCACCCTCTGAGTGAAGAAATTTCTCCTCATCTCAGTCCTAAATGGCTGACCCCTTATTCTGGGACTGTGGCCCCTGGTTCTAGACTCCCCAGCCAGGGGAAACATCCTCCCTACCTTGTCCTATTACTGAGCGTCTTGCTAGGACATTTCATCGGGCAGTTAATAGTCAATCACATCCGTATGAGACTGGAGTCACATATAGGCCCAGACCGGGTAAAGAAAGCAAGACTTGCATTTATATATCACCTTTCACGACCACCGGACATTCCAAAGTGCTTTACAGCCAATGAAGTCGTTTGAGAGTGTAGTCGCTGTTGTACTGTGGGTAAGAATGGCGGGTTTCCTGCCCAAAGGGACATTAGTGAACCGGTTGGGTTTTTGTGACAATCCCACAGCTTCATGCTCACCTTTACTGATTCCAGCTTTTTTAATTTCCAGAATTGTTTTTTTAACTATTGAATTGAAATTCTCCAACTGCTGTGGTGGGATTTGCACTCGCGACCTGCTGGATTATTGCCCAGTGACATAGCCACTACATCACCCAACGTGGAGCCTGGTTTATAGAGCGCCATTAACACAGGGAAATAAAGTCCCAAAGCACAGTGCAGGGAGAGAGGAATCGGCAACAAGTGCTACTGAGAGAGCTGGCCTGAGTGATGGATTCTAAATAGGGGGACAGATAGAGGGAGAGGGGTTTGGGGGGCAAAAAAGGGGAGGGGTTTGGGGGGCAAAAAAGGGGAGGGGTTTGGGGGGCAAAAAAGGGGAGGGGTTTGGGGGACAAAGATGGGGAGGGGATTAAGGGGCAAAGAGGGGGAGGGGTTTTGAGGCAAAGAAAGGGAGGGGTTTGGGGGTAAAGAGGGGGAGGGTTTAGGGGGTAAAGAGGGGAAGGGGATTAGGGGGCAAAGAGGGGGAGGGGTTTAGGGGTAAAGAAGGGGGTGGGTATAGGGGGAAAAGGGGTGAAGAGGGGAAGGGGTTTAGGGGGTAAAGAGGGGAATGGGTTTAGGGGGTAAAGAGGGGGGTAGGTTTAGGGGGCAAAGAGGGGGTGAAGAGGGGAATGGGTTTAGGGGTAAAGAGGGGGGTAGGTTTAGGGGCAAAAAGGGGGGAAGGGTTTAGGGGACAAAGAGGGGTTTAGGGGTAAAGAGGGGGAGGGGTTTGGGGGGCAAAGAGGGGGGTAGGTTTAGGGGGCAAAGAGGGGGGTAGGTTTAGGGGGCAAAGAGGGGGTGAAGAGGGGAAGGGGTTTAGGGGTAAAGGGGGTAGGTTTCGGGGCAAAAAGGGGGGGAAGGGTTTAGGGGGTAAAGAGGGGGAGGGGTTTAGGGGTTAAAGAGGGGGAGGGGTTTAGGGGGTAAAGAGGGGGAGGGCAGAGGGGGCCATGGATTCTGTCACCATTGGGGAGGGGAACAGAAGGCCAGTGTGAGGATTGGTGAGAATGGAGGAAGTTGCAGTGTGGGATGAGGTTGGAGGCCGGGGAGACCGAGCCGCTCAGCAAGGATGGGCGAGTGGGGCGGAGGGCCTTGGTGATAAAGGCATGGAGAAGGGTTTTAGCCGTAGTTAGCCTGAGGGGAGGGGTGTGCGGTAATGGAGGGCAGTACCAAGGTAGGCGTTAATGGCGATGAGTTGGACGTGGGCCCGGATGCCCCGCTCTGGGTCCTGGGTTTCACACAGCCTGGCTCAGCTGGTGAGCTGCTGGGAAGTACCTCTGAAGAGGAGAAGGAGGCTGAGGATGGGGAGACTCCAAACCTGAAGGTGTGTGGACAGCAGGAGGAGCCATTGGTGGAGTGTAGTCACTGTTGCAGTGTAGGAAACGCGGCAGCCAATTTGCGCACAGCAAGCTCCCATAAACAGCACTGAGATAACAACCAGGTCATCTCTTTTTAGTGACGTTAGTTGAGGGATAAGTATTGGCCAGGACACCAGATAGTGCCATGGGATCTTATGCCTCTCTGGAATTCCCTCCCTAAACCTCTCCGCCTCTCTCCCTCTCTCTCCTCCTTTAAGATGCTCCTTCATGCTTTCCTATTTGACCAAGCTTTTGGCCACATGTCTTAGTATCTCTCTCCGTGGCTCGCTGTCAAATATTGTCTGATAATACCCCCGTGAAGTACCTTGGGACATTTTACCACATTCAAGCCGCTATTTGAATGTTGGATGTGGTGTTTAAAATAAAGGGAGGTTGCCTTTGTCGAAGGCTTAGTGTGTTTGAAAAGCTAAGTTTTGCAGACACTATAAGAAGCAATGTAATTGTTGCTTGAAATTGTTCCCAGGGCTGTGACCATTGGGAATGGGATACACAGATGCGGCAGTTGAATGTAGCGCCCCAGTGCGATGTCTCGTTCCCTCGCTGATCATCTTCATGTTGGTTCAAAAGATTAAACAGGCAACAAACCAACATTACACTGCCGTGAGGCTCCAGGGCATCGATCAGTCCTGGGGCATTGAGCGAACCTCTTGGAGAAGTCTCGCATTTCATGACTGCTGCTTGTCCCAGCATTGAATAATGGCCACCTTACCTGCATTCCTATCGCGGCGGACACTCCCAGTGCAGTGCTGAGGGAGTGCTGCACTGTCGGAGGGGTCGTCTTTTGGATGAGACGTTAAACCGAGACTCTGTCTGCTCTCTCAGGTGGATGTAAAAGATCCCATGGCACTATTTTGAACAAGAGCAGGGGAGTTCGTCCCAGTGTCCTGGCCACTATTTATCCCTCAATCAACATAACAACAACAGATTATCTGGTCATTATCACATTGCTGTTTGTGGGAGCTTGCTGTGCGCAAGTTGGCTGCCGCGTTTCCCGCATTACAACAGTGACTACACTCCACAGGTACTTCATTGGCTGTAAAGCGCTTTAAGATGTCCGGTGATGGTGAAAGGCGCTATATAAATGCAAGTCTCTTTATTGCTCCTGTTGTATTGCTCTGCTTCGAAAGGTTATGGGGGAGTTATATTAATGATCCAGCTCCTTTGAATCTGCCGTACAATGGCACCATTCTCTACCACCACCTGTCTCTCCCTGCCTTCTCGTCCACCACAGAACAGCCGTGCCCTGAGCAATGAAAGCACCTCGATTGGACCTGTACCTATCAATGGCACTTTGCTGTCTGCTGCCCCACCACCGCATTCTCCTCTGCTGGGCGGAGGCTCTCGATTTTGACTAAAATACCTCACTCTGTGTGAAAGAACAGGTCTGAACAGGAGGAGGTCATTCAGTCCCTTGACCTTGCTCTGCTCTTCAATTAGATCATGGCTGATCTGCATCTCAACGTGAACCTCCCACTATTGCTCTATATCGTTTAATAATATCTAACAAAAATCTACTGATCTCAGTCTTGAAAGCTTCAACTGACCCCCAGTGTCCCCAGCCTTTTGGGGGAGCGAGTTCCAAATTCCCAGCACTCTTTGTGTGAAGAAGTGTTTCCTGACATCACCCCTGGACGGCCTGGCAATGGTTTTATGACTGTTGCCCCAGTTCTGGATCCCCCCCACCTCTCTCCATCGAGCCTATCAAATCCCTTTATCATTTTAAACACCTTGTTCAGATCACCCATCAACCGTCTAAACTCAAGCGAATACAAGCCGAGTGTATGCAACTTGTCCCCATAATCTAACCCTTTAAGCCCTCCAAATTGGGTGCTGCATTTCTCTACGTTACAACAGTGACTACACTTCCAATGTACTTCATTAACCGTGGAGCATCCTGGCGCTATAGAAATGCAAGTTGTTTCTTTTCTTAATTATATCCTTCCTGAGGTGTTCAAAATCATGAGGGGTCCGGACAGAATAGATAGAGAGAAACTGTTCCTATTGGTGGAAGGGTGGAGAACCAGAGGACACAGGTTTAAGGTGATTGGCAGAAGAGCCAAAGGCGACATGGGGCAAAACTTTTTTACGCAGCGAGTGGTTAGGATCTGGAATGCGCTGCCTGAGAGGGTGGTGGAGACAGACTCAATTTTGGCTTTCAAAAGGGCGTTGGATAAGTACCTGAAGGAAATTTCCCCTCCGGGGAAAGGGCAGCGGAGTGGGACTGGCTGAAGTGCTCTTGCAGAGAGCCGGGACGGGCCGAATGGCCTGTGCTTGTGACCATTCTCTGATTCTAGGTGTTGGTGCCCAGGACTGAATGTAGTGCTCCAGGTGGGGTCTGAGCGAGGCTCTATACAATTGAAGCATCACCCCCTCCCCTTTAAATTCCAACCCCTCTGAGATAAAGACCACGTTTCATTAACCTTTATTGCTTTTTGCACTTTTAGCGAGTTGTGTACCTCGACTCCCAAATCCTTCTGGTCCTCCACACCTCCTGGTTCTTTACTCACTCGAAAGTTTTCCCACTTTTCTTTCATGGATCCAAAATGGATGACCTCGCACTACCCAACATTAAACTCTATTTGCCATACTTTTGCCCACTCACTTAGTCAGTCCCTTTGTAACTTCCTGCTCATCAGGGATGGCAGCATAGTGGTTAAGTCACTGGACCAATGATCCTGAGACGTGAGTTCAAATCCTAGCTGGAATTCTGCAATTAAAAGTCAGTGTCAATAATGGTGATCATGAAAGTATCGGATTGTCGTAAAAACCCATCTGGTTCACTGATGTTCTTCAGGGAAGGAAATCTGCCGTCCTTACCTGGTCTGGCCTATATGTGACTCCAGACCCACAACAATGTGGTTTGACTCTTAACAGCCTCTTGAAATTGCCCAGCGAGACACTCACTTGTAATAATAAAACCGGACGGACCACCTGGCATTGACCTAAGCACCGGACATGACAAAGGCACACCCAGCCCAGTCACTCCCTCCCCCCACCGGCGCACCGTGGCTGCAGTGTGCACCATCTACAAGATGCACTGCGGCAACTCGCCAAGGCTTCTTCGGCAGCACCTCCCAAACCCGAAACCTCTACCACCTAGAAGGACAAGGGCAGCAGGTGCATGGGAACACCACCACCTCCACGTTCCCTTCCAAGTCACACACCATCCTGACGTGGAAATATACCGGCCGTTCCTTCATCGTCGCTGGGTCACAATCCTGGAACTCCCTCCCAAACAGCACTGTGGGAGCACCGTCACCACAAGGACTGCAGCGGTTCAAGAAGGCAGCTCACCACCACCTTCTCGAGGGCAATTAGGGGTGGGCAATAAATGCTGGCCTTGCAGCGACACCCACATCGCAGGAATAAATATTAAAATAATTGGCTGCTGTGTTTTCCATGTTACAATGACTACACTTCTAAAGTGCTTCATTGGCTGTGAAGCGTTTTGGGTCATCCAAGGGTGGTGAAAGGTGCTATATAAATGCAAGTTCTTGGATCTGGTTGCTATTTGTGTGTTGGTGGAATTGTGTTATTGGTCTATCCATGAACAGACACACTGTGCGCGATCAACTTCAGTGACCTAACCAGATGCTGCTCCCAGCTCATTTATTGTGGGGGGAGGGGGGGGGGGGAGCAATTTCCCCATCCCCTATAGCAACGTTCATTTATGTAGCGCCTTTCATGTAGTAAAACGTCACAAGGCGCTTCCCAGGTGCGTTATCCGACAAAATGTGACACCGAGCTGCCGAGATCTTCGGGCAGGTGACCAGAAGCTTGGTCAAAGAGGTAGGTTTCAAAGAGCGTCTTAAAGGCAGAGAGGTTTCGGGAGGTCAAGAGCACGTCAGTTAGTCCCACTCCCCTGCCCTTTCCAGAGCTTGGGATTTTTGCAGCTGAAGGCACATACAACCATAGAAAATAGGTGCCGGAGTAGGCCATTCGGCCCTTCGAGCCTGCACCACCATTCAATAAGATCATAGCTGATCATTCAACTTCAGTACCCCTTTCCTGCTTTCTCTCCATACTCCTTGATCCCTTTGGCGCCATATCTAACTCCCTCTTGAATATATCTAACGAACTGGCCTCAACAACTTTCTGTGGTAGAGAATTCCACAGGTTCACCACTCTCTGGGTGAAGAAGTTTCTCCTCATCTCGGTCCTAAATGGCTTACCCCTTATCCTTAGACTGTGACCCCTGGTTCTGGACTTCCCCAACATCGGCCACCAATGATGGGGGGAAGGAAATGGTGGATGCTCCAGAGGGCCGAATTAGAGGAGTGTAGAGATCGCAGGGTGGGGCCTGAGGGCTGGAGGAGGTTACAGAGATAGGGAGGGGCGAGACCATGGAGGGATTTGAAAAAAAACAATGAGAATTGTGAAATTTGAGGCCTTGTGTAGATGTGACTGCAGCATTCAAAGCTGTGATTGGCTACCCAACCATGTGGGGGCGGAGTGAGTACCCCGCAATAGGAGGGCGGCTTGTGTTGGGGTTTCAGCTGCTCGTGGACACTGGGGGTCTGGATGCGAGGGGGTCGGGCGGGGCTCAATGGGGAAGGGGTTCGGTGAGGTGTCGTCAGGTGGGGAGGGAGGGTCGGCGGGGGCTCGGTGAGGGAGGGGGTGTGTCGGGCGGGATCGATGGGGAAGGGGGGGGGGGGTTGGTGAGGGGCCGGGGGAGTGGGGAGGGTCAGCGAGGGGTCGATGGGGGGGAGGGGTGTCGGGGGTGAGGTTGGCGAGTCAATGGGGGATGGGGGAGTCCAGGAGGGTCGTGGGGGGTGTGGAATTGGGGAGGGGTTGGCGGGGGATCGATGGGCGAGGGGGTGGGCCAGTGGGGTGTTGATGGGGGTGGGTCGGAGAGGGGGGAAGGGTTGGTGGGGGGTCGAGGGGGGTAGGGGGAGTTGTCGAGGGGCTGGGGGGAGGTCAGCGAGGGGTTGATGCGGGGAGGGGTGTCGGGGGTGAGGTTGGCGAGGGGTTGGGGGGGTCGATTAGGGATGGGGTGGATGTGGGAGGAGAGGCGTCAGGGAGAGGTCAGCGGGGGGTTGATGGGGGATGGAGGGTCGGGGGGTGGGGGGAGGGGACAGCGGGGTGTCAGCGCGGTAACCGGAGCTGACCGTGACCCGTCGCTGAACCTGTTGCGTTTTTCTGTTTCCCCGCCAGACGTCGCACCGGACGCCCGGATGGAGGGGGGCCGCTCACCGCTGGCCAGCCCCAAGCCCGCCAAGAAGAGCGCAGCGGCCCAGCGCTCGCTGTCGGACCGGGTCAAGTCCCCCGGCACAGTGCGCAAGCTGTCCATGAGGATGAAGAAGCTCCCAGAGCTGCGGCGGAAGCTGAGTCTGCGCGGGACCTCGCGGGCCGGCCGGCACGATAAAGATGGCGGGGGCGGGGCCGGGGAGAATGCCCGGCCGGAGCCTGCCGGGGGGGCCTCCCCTCCCCCACCGCCGGCAGGGGCTTCGCTGCCCGTCTCCAACCGCAACGTGATCTGTCGCTACCACCTGGACAGCAGTGTGTCGGGCCGTGAGGGACAGAGGCGGCAGAAGAAGCAGCGCAGTGCGCGCTCGCTGGGCAAGGGTGGTTACCTGAGCGACGGAGACTCGCCTGAGCTGGTCGCCAAGGCGGACAAGCCCGGCGACCCGTGGAGCCCCGAGAAAGACGGAGCCACCGCCAAGCTGGACATGGGCACCTTCCGTCCCTACGGGGGCAGCGAGCAGCCCCGATGCCTGCAGTACCTCTCGGGCCTCATCAACGTCCGGCTCTATGGCATCGAGGGCGCCAAGCTGCCCCGCGCCGGCCTGCGCGACGTCTTCTGCGCCATCCAGGTGGACGGGGTGAGCAGGGCCCGCACCGCCATGCTGAGCTGCCACGAGCCCTTCCTTAGCCTGGACCACACCTTCAACATCGAGCTCGAGCACTCCCAGCAACTCAAGCTGCTGCTCTTCAGCTGGGACCCTGGCTCCTGCCGCAACCGCGTGTGCTGCTACGGCACCGCCGTCCTGCCTCCGCTCTTCAAAGGTACGCACGCCCGACACACGCGATCTCGCTCGCTCGCTCTGGCGCCCGACACGCTCGCCTGACACGCGCCCTCTCACTCTCTCTCGCGCCCTCTCGCTGTCCCTCGCGCTGTCTCTCGCTCCCTCTCTCTGTCTCTCGCTCCCTCTCTCTGTCTCTCGCTCCCTCTCTCTGTCTCTCGCTCCCTCTCTCTGACTCTCGCTCCCTCTCTCTGTCTCTCGCGCCCTCTCTCTGTCTCTCGCGCCCTCTCTCTGTCTCTCGCTCCCTCTCTCTGTCTCTCGCTCCCTCTCGCTGTCTCTCGCTCCCTCTCTCTGTCTCTCGCTCCCTCTCTCTGTCTCTCGCGCCCTCTCTCTGTCTCTCGCGCCCTCTCTCTGTCTCTCGCTCCCTCTCTCTGTCTCTCGCTGTCTCTCGCTGTCTCTCGCTGTCTCTCGCTCCCTCTCTCTGTCTCTCGCGCCCTCTCTCTGTCTCTCGCGCCCTCTCTCTGTCTCTCGCTCCCTCTCTCTGTCTCTCGCGCCCTCTCTCTGTCTCTCGCTGTCTCTCGCTGTCTCTCGCTCCCTCTCTCTGACTCTCGCTCCCTCTCCCTGTCTCTCGCGCCCTCTCCCTGTCTCTCGCGCCCTCTCCCTGTCTCTCGCGCCCTCTCCCTGTCTCTCGCGCCCTCTCCCTGTCTCTCGCGCCCTCTCCCTGTCTCTCGCGCCCTCTCCCTGTCTCTCGCGCCCTCTCCCTGTCTCTCGCGCCCTCTCCCTGTCTCTCGCGCCCTCTCCCTGTCTCTCGCGCCCTCTCCCTGTCTCTCGCGCCCTCTCCCTGTCTCTCGCGCCCTCTCTCTGTCTCTCGCGCCCTCTCTCTGTCTCTCGCGCCCTCTCTCTGTCTCTCGCGCCCTCTCTCTGTCTCTCGCGCCCTCTCTCTGTCTCTCGCGCCCTCTCTCTGTCTCTCGCGCCCTCTCTCTGTCTCTCGCGCCCTCTCTCTGTCTCTCGCGCCCTCTCTCTGTCTCTCGCGCCCTCTCTCTGTCTCTCGCGCCCTCTCTCTGTCTCTCGCGCCCTCTCTCTGTCTCTCGCGCCCTCTCTCTGTCTCTCGCGCCCTCTCTCTGTCTCTCGCGCCCTCTCTCTGTCTCTCGCGCCCTCTCTCTGTCTCTCGCGCCCTCTCTCTGTCTCTCGCGCCCTCTCTCTGTCTCTCGCGCCCTCTCTCTGTCTCTCGCGCCCTCTCTCTGTCTCTCGCGCCCTCTCTCTGTCTCTCGCGCCCTCTCTCTGTCTCTCGCGCCCTCTCTCTGTCTCTCTCGCGCCCTCTCTCTGTCTCTCTCGCGCCCTCTCTCTGTCTCTCTCGCGCCCTCTCTCTGTCTCTCTCGCGCCCTCTCTCTGTCTCTCTCGCGCCCTCTCTCTGTCTCTCTCGCGCCCTCTCTCTGTCTCTCTCGCGCCCTCTCTCTGTCTCTCTCGCGCCCTCTCTCTGTCTCTCTCGCGCCCTCTCTCTGTCTCTCGCGCCCTCTCTCTGTCTCTCGCGCCCTCTCTCTGTCTCTCTCTGTCTCTCGCTGTCTCTCGCTGTCTCTCGCTCCCTCTCTCTGACTCTCGCTCCCTCTCTCTGTCTCTCGCGCCCTCTCCCTGTCTCTCGCGCCCTCTCCCTGTCTCTCGCGTCCTCTCTCTGTCTCTCGCGCCCTCTCTCTGTCTCTCGCGCCCTCTCTCTGTCTCTCGCGCCCTCTCTCTGTCTCTCGCGCCCTCTCTCTGTCTCTCTCGCTCCCTCTCTCTGTCTCTCTCGCGCCCTCTCTCTGTCTCTCTCGCGCCCTCTCTCTGTCTCTCTCGCGCCCTCTCTCTGTCTCTCTCGCGCCCTCTCTCTGTCTCTCTCGCGCCCTCTCTCTGTCTCTCTCGCGCCCTCTCTCTGTCTCTCTCGCGCCCTCTCTCTGTCTCTCTCGCGCCCTCTCTCTGTCTCTCTCGCGCCCTCTCTCTGTCTCTCTCGCGCCCTCTCTCTGTCTCTCTCGCGCCCTCTCTCTGTCTCTCTCGCGCCCTCTCTCTGTCTCTCTCGCGCCCTCTCTCTGTCTCTCTCGCGCCCTCTCTCTGTCTCTCTCGCGCCCTCTCTCTGTCTCTCTCGCGCCCTCTCTCTGTCTCTCTCGCGCCCTCTCTCTGTCTCTCTCGCGCCCTCTCTCTTTCTCTCTCGCGCCCTCTCTCTGTCTCTCTCGCGCCCTCTCTCTGTCTCTCTCGCGCCCTCTCTCTGTCTCTCTCGCGCCCTCTCTCTGTCTCTCTCGCGCCCTCTCTCTGTCTCTCTCGCGCCCTCTCTCTGTCTCTCTCGCGCCCTCTCTCTGTCTCTCTCGCGCCCTCTCTCTGTCTCTCTCGCGCCCTCTCTCTGTCTCTCTCGCGCCCTCTCTCTGTCTCTCTCGCGCCCTCTCTCTGTCTCTCTCGCGCCCTCTCTCTGTCTCTCTCGCGCCCTCTCTCTGTCTCTCTCGCGCCCTCTCTCTGTCTCTCTCGCGCCCTCTCTCTGTCTCTCTCGCGCCCTCTCTCTGTCTCTCTCGCGCCCTCTCTCTGTCTCTCTCGCGCCCTCTCTCTGTCTCTCGCGCCCTCTCTCTGTCTCTCGCGCCCTCTCTCTGTCTCTCGCGCCCTCTCTCTGTCTCTCGCGCCCTCTCTCTGTCTCTCGCGCCCTCTCTCTGTCTCTCGCGCCCTCTCTCTGTCTCTCGCGCCCTCTCTCTGTCTCTCGCGCCCTCTCTCTCTCTCTCGCGCCCTCTCTCTCTCTCTCGCGCCTTCTCTCTCTCTCTCGCGCCCTCTCTCTCTCTCTCGCGCCCTCTCTCTCTCTCTCGCGCCCTCTCTCTCTCTCTCGCGCCCCCTCTCTCTCTCTCGCGCCCCCTCTCTCTCTCTCGCGCCCCCTCTCTCTCTCTCGCGCCCTCCCTCTCCCTCTCTCTCGCGCCCTCCCTCTCCCTCTCTCTCGCGCCCTCCCTCTCCCTCTCTCTCGCGCCCTCCCTCTCCCTCTCTCACGCGCCCTCCCTCTCCCTCTCTCTCGCGCCCTCCCTCTCCCTCTCTCTCGCGCCCTCCCTCTCCCTCTCTCTCGCGCCCTCCCTCTCCCTCTCTCTCGCGCCCTCTCTCTCTCTCTCGCGCCCTCTCTCTCTCTCCCGCGCCCGCTCACTCTCTCCCGCGCCCTCTCTCCCCCTCTCCCTCTCTCACTCTCGCGCCATCTCACTCTCTCTCTCTCTCTCTCTCGCGCCCTCTCACTCTCTCTCTCGCGCCCCCTCCCTCCCCTGCTAACGCACCCCCCCCCCCGTGCGCCCTCGGCCTCGCGCCCTTCCCCCCCCTGCGCGCCCTCCCCCACCGCGAGGGACTTGGAGAAGAGGAGGATAAATGGGGTTGATGTACAGATTGAGTATGATCTGATTGAATGGCGGAACAGGCTGGAGGGGCTGAATGGCCGCCTCCTGTTTTTATGTTCCCATTTCAAAGCTCAACAGTGAGTGCTGTATGGCTATTTGACTGTGGAGGCCTCACAGCACAGTCGTGTCTGTTCACACAGTCAGTCGGGGGTCACTAAGTGACAGCTCGGACCGGGAGCCCTGACTGACTGGTTCCCCTCGCCATCCCAGAGGAGATGAAGCCAATCCCAATCCTCCATCGGGAGTGCTGCTGGCTCTGCCCAGACTGGGGGTGCAACGTATGACTCGGTGCCCATGGGGGGCATTCACTCGCTCCTCCGTCTCGGGGGCACACTGGTGACACTGCAGGGAGGAAGCACCGGCGCAGCAGGTTGGTGATAAGGGGATATTCCCCACTGGCCCATCACCCTTGTGCCCTCATTCTGAAAGTGCTCTTCCCTCAGTCCCAGCCCCCTTCCCTGCTATTTAAAAAGTAAAGGAAAAACTTGCATTTATATAGCGCCTTTCATGACCACCGGACGTCCCAAAGCGCTTCACTGCCAATGGGCAACAGCAACTTGTATTTATATAGCGCCTTTAACGTAGTAAAACATCCCAAGGCGCGTCACTGGAGTGTGTTGTAAGACTAAAAATTGACACTGAGCCACATAAGAAATTAGGGCAGGTGGTCAAAGAGGTAGGTTTTAAGGAGAGTCTTGAAGGAGAAAGTGAGGTAGAGAGGTTTCGGGGGGGAGTTCCAGAGCTTGGGGCCCAAGCAACAGAAGGCACGGCCATCGATGGTTGAGCGATTACAATCAGGGCAGAATTAGAGGAACGCAGATATCCTGGGGGCGGGGGGAGGATGTTGTGAGGCTGGAAGAGATTACAGAGGTAGGGAGGGGCGAGGCCATGGAGGGATTTGAAAACCAGGATGAGAATTTTAAAATCGAGGCATTGCTTAACCGGGAGCCAATGTAGGTCAGCAAGTACAGGGGTGATGGGTGAGCGGGACTTGGTGTGAGTTCGAACACGGGGTACTTTTGAAGTATAGTATCTGTGGTAATGGAGGGAGAATTTGAATCGTGACTCAGCTGTGGATCAGAACAGGAATTCTGGCTACAATAATCGGCAGCTTTTTTCACTTTTGCTTCACAAAAATAGAAGTATTCTGATGTAACCAAGAAAGGCGCGGACAATATATCGGCAGTCACAGATCCCACAGGAGATGGCTGTATTAATGCTCCAAACACTGCTAACTCTCCAGCAAACCAACTCCGGATGGTTGTTTGGGACGGGTTAGCTGTGGAGCAGAGAGTTTGGTTCTTGACAGGCTGCAGGGGGTGGGAGGGCGCTTTTTATTCCTTTCGGTCAAAAAATAACTTTGCAGAACATGCTCCTGACTACAGGGTATGTAGAGCCATTCTCGCTTGCTGCTGATGCTTTGGTTCCGAGTACAATTGCAGCCGCATGCAGTGCTGGTTTTAACCCTGGTGTTTCCCCGGGAGGAAGCGCTCTGATTGCTCCGAGTCCTGTTTACTCCGTTCAGGGGAAGGGATTGAGCCGGGACTTCCTCCTCCAGGCCAGCAGCTGTTACTGTGCTTGAACTCTCTACACCCTCGTACACATGGATCACAAACACCAACACATGTCAGTGGCCAATCCTCGGCACAGGCTTCAACAGAACCGCCAGATAGTGTGTATACTGATTATAGGGGTAATCCCCAGGGAGTGTGTATAGTGATTAAAGAGGTAATAAGAACATAAGAACATAAGAATTAGGAACAGAAGTAGGCCATCGAGCCCCTCGAGCCTGCTCCGCCATTCAATAAGAACATGGCTGATCTGGTCGTGGACTCAGCTCCACTTACCCGTCCTCTCCCCGTAACCCTTAATTCCCTTATTGGTTAAAAATCTATCTATCTTTGACTTGAAAACATTCAATGAGCCAGCCTCAACTGCTTCCTTGGGCAGAGAATTCCACAGATTCACAACCCTCTGGGAGAAGAAATTCTTTCTCAACTCGGTTTTAAATTGGCTCCTCCGTATTTTGAGGCTGTGCCCCCCTAGTTCTAGACTCCCCTACCAGTGGAAACAACCTCTCTGCCTCTACCTTGTCTATCCCTTTCATGATTTTAAATGTTTCTGTAAGATCACCCCTCATCCTTCTGAACTCCAACAAGTAAAGACCCAGTCTACTCAATCTATCATCATAAGGTAACCCCCTCATTTCTGGAATCAGCCTAGTGAATCGTCTCTGTACCCCTTCCAAAGCTAGTATATCCTTCCTTAAGAAAGGTGACCAAAACTGCACGCAGTATTCCAGGTGCGGCCTCACCAATACCTTATACAGGTGCAGCAAGACCTCCCTGCTTTTGTACTCCATCCCTCTCGCAATGAAGGCCAACATTCCATTTGCCTTCCTGATTACCTGCTGCACCTGCAAACTAACGTTTTGGGATTCATGCACAAGGATCCCCAGGTCCTCTGCACCTCAGCATGTTGTAATTTCTCCCCATTCAAATAATATTCCCTTTTACTGTTTTTTTCCCCAAGGTGGATGACCTCACACTTTCCGACATTGTATTCCATCTGCCAAATCTTAGCCCATTCGCTTAACCTATCCAAATCTCCTTGCAGCCTCTCTGAGTCCTCTACACAACCCGCTTTCCCACTAATCTTAGTGTCATCTGCAAATTTTGTTGCACTACACTCTGTCCCCTCTTCTAGGTCATCTATGTATATTGTAAACAGTTGTGGTCCCAGCACTGATCCCTGTGGCACACCACTAACCACTGATTTCCAACCGGAAAAGGACCCATTTATCCCGACTCTCTGCTTTCTGTTCGCCAGCCAATTCTCTATCCATGCTAATACATTTCCACTGACTCCGCGTACCTTTATCTTCTGCAGTAACCTTTTGTGTGGCACCTTATCGAATGCCTTTTGGAAATCTAAATACACCACATCCATCGGTACACCTCTATCCACCATGCTCGTTATATCCTCAAAGAATTCCAGTAAGTTAGTTAAACATGATTTCCCTTTCATGAATCCATGCTGCGTCTGCTTGATTGCACTATTCCTATCTAGATGTCCCACTATTTCTTCCTTAATGATAGTTTCAAGCATTTTCCCCACTACAGATGTTAAACTAACCGGCCTATAGTTACCTGCGTTTTGCCTGTCCCCTTTTTTAAACAGAGACGTTACATTAGCTGCTTTCCAATCCGCTGGTACCTCCCCAGAATCCAGAGAATTTTGGTAGATTATAACAAATGCATCTGCTATAACTTCCGCCATCTCTTTTAATACCCTGGGATGCATTTCATCAGGACCAGGGGACTTGTCTACAAATAGTGTGTATAGTGATCATAGGGGTAATCCCCAGATAGTGTGTATAGTGATTATAGGGGTAATCCCCAAGTAGTGTGTATAGTGATTATAGGGTTAATCACCAGATAGTGTGTATAGTGATTATAGGGGTAATCCCCAAATAGTGTGAATAGTGATTATACAGGTAATCCCCAGGAAGTGTGTAAAGTGATTATAGGGGTAATCCCCAGGGAGTGTGTATAGTGATTATAGGGGTAATCCCCAGATAGTGTGTATAGTGATTATAGGGGTAATCCCCAGGGAGTGTGTATAGTGATTATAGGGGTAATCCCCAGATAGTGTGTGTAGTGATTATAGGGGTAATGCCCAGATAGTGTGTATCGTGATTATAGGGGTAATCCCCAGATAGTGTGTATAGTGATTATAGGGGTAATCCCCAGATAGTGTGTATGGTGATTATAGGGGTAATCCCCAGATAGTGTGTATGGTGATTATAGGGGTAATCCCCAGATAGTGTGTGTAGTGATTATAGGGGTAATCCCCGGATAGTGTGTATAGTGATTATAGGGGTAATCCCCAGGGAGTGTGTATAGTGATTATAGGGGTAATCCCCAAATAGTGTGTATGGTGATTATAGGGGTAATCCCCAAATAGTGTGTATAGTGATTATAGGGGTAATCCCCAGGGAGTGTGTATAGTGATTATAGGGGTAATCCCCAGGGAGTGTGTATAGTGATTATAGGGGTAATCCCCAAATAGTGTGTATGGTGATTATAGGGGTAATCCCCAAATAGTGTGTATAGTGATTATAGGGGTAATCCCCATGGAGTGTGTATAGTGATTATAGGGGTAATCCCCAAATAGTGTGTATAGTGATTATAGGGGTAATCCCCAGGGAGTGTGTATAGTCATTATAGGGGTAATCCCCAGATAGTGTGTATAGTGATTATAGGGGTAATCCCCAAATAGTGTGTATAGTGATTATAGGGGTAATCCCCAGATAGTGTGTGTAGTGATTATAGGGGTAATCCCCAGAGAGTATGTACAGTGATTATAGGGGTAGTCCCCAGATAGTGTGTGTAGTGATTATAGGGGTAATCCCCAGGGAGTGTGTATAGTGATTATAGGGGAAATCCCTAGGGAGTGTGTATAGTGATTATAGGGGTAATCCCCAAATAGTGTGTACAGTGATTATAGGGGTAATCCCCAGGGAGTGTGTATAGCGATTATAGGGGTAATCGCCAGATAGTGTGTATAGTGATTATAGGGGTAATCCCCAGGGAATATGTATAGTGATTATAGGGGTAATCCCCAGATAGAGTGTATAGTGATTATAGGGGTAATCCCCAGATAGTGTGTATGGTGATTAAAGGGGTAATCCCCAGGGAGTATGTATAGTGATTATAGGGGTAGTCCCCAGACAGTGTGTATAGTGATTATAGGTGTAATCCCCAGGGAGTATGTATAGTGATTATAGGGGTAATCCCCAGGGAGTATGTATAGTGATTATAGGGGTAATCCCCAGACAGTGTGTATAGTGATTATAGGTGTAATCCCCAGGGAGTATGTATAGTGATTATAGGGGTAATCCCCAGACAGTGTGTATAGTGATTATAGGGGTAATCCCCAGATCGTGTGTATAGTGATTATAGGGGTAATCCCCAGATAGTGTGTCGTGATTATAGGGGTAATCCCCAGGGAGTATGCACAGTGATTATAGGGGTAATCCCCAGATAGTGTGTATAGTGATTATAGGGGTAATCCCCAGATAGTGTGTATAGTGATAATAGGGGTAATCCCCAGATAGTGTGTACAGTGATTATAGGGGTAATCCCCAGGGAGGATGTATAGTGATTATAGGGGTAATCACCAAATAGTGTGTATAGTGATTATAGGGGTAATCCCCAGGGAGTGTGTATAGTGAGAATAGGGGTAATCCCCAGGGAGTGTGTATAGTGAGAATAGGGGTAATTCCCAGGGAGTATGTATAGTGATTATAGGGGTAATCCCCAAATAGTGTGTATAGTGATTATAGGGGTAATCCCCAGGAAGTGTTTATAGTGATTATAGGGGTAATCCCCAGATAGTGTGTATAGTGATTGTAGGGGTAATCCCCAGCGAGTGTGTATAGTGATTATAGGGGTAA
The DNA here is from genome assembly GCF_044704955.1 of Pristiophorus japonicus. Classification (NCBI taxonomy): domain Eukaryota; kingdom Metazoa; phylum Chordata; class Chondrichthyes; family Pristiophoridae; genus Pristiophorus; species Pristiophorus japonicus. The sequence goes on along the minus strand of NC_092000.1, from coordinate 31,554,034 downwards.
TCCCCAGGGAGTGTGTATGGTGATTATAGGGGTAATCCCCAAATAGTGTGTATCGTGATTACAGGGGTAATCCCCAGGAACTGTGTATAGTGATTATAGGGATAATCCCCAGATCGTGTGTATAGTGATTATAGGGGTAATCCCCAGATCGTATGTATAGTGATTATAGGAGTAATCCCCAGATAGTGTGTATAGTGATTATCGGGGTAATCCCCAGGTAGTATGTATTGTGATTATAGGGGTAATTCCCAGGGAGTGTGTATAGTGATTATAGGGTTAATCCCCAAATAGTGTGAATAGTGATTATAGGGGTAATCCCCAGGGAGTGTGTATAGTGATTATAGGGGTAATCCCCAGATAGTGTGTATCGTGATTATATGGGTAATCCCCAGATAGTGTGTATCGTGATTATAGGGATAATCGCCAGATAGTGTGTATAGTGATTATAGGGGTAATCACCAGGGAGTGTGTATAGTGATTATAGGGGTAATCCCCAGGGAGTGTGTATAGTGATTATAGGGGTAATCCGCAGATAGTGTGTATAGTGATTATAGGGGTAATCCCCAGATAGTGTGTCTAGTGATTATAGGGGTAATCCCCAGATAGTGTGTATAGTGATCATAGGGGTAATCCCCAGATAGTGTGTATAGTGATCATATGGGTAACCCCAAATAGTGTGTATAGTGATTATAGGGGTAATCCCCAGATAGTGTGTATAGTGATTATAGGGGTATTCCCCAGGGAGTGTGTATAGTGATTATAGGGGTAATCCCCAGATAGTGTGTATAGTGATTATAGGGGTATTCCCCAGGGAGTGTGTATAGTGATTATAGGGGTAATCCCCAGATAGTGTGTATAGTGATTATAGGGGTATTCCCCAGGGAGTGTGTATAGTGATTATAGGGGTAATCCCCAAATAGTGATTATAGGGGTAATCCCCAGGGAGTGTGTATAGTTATTATAGGGGTAATCCCCAGGGTGTGTGTATAGTGATTATAGGGGTAATCCCCAGACAGTGTGTATAGTGATTATAGGGGTAATCCCCAGACAGTGTGTATAGTGATTATAGGTGTAATCCCCAGGGAGTGTGTATAGTGATTATAGGGGTAATCCCCAGACAGTGTGTATAGTGATTATAGGTGTAATCCCCAGGGAGTATGTATAGTGATTATAGGGGTAATCCCCAGGGAGTGTGTATAGTGATTATAGGGGTAATCCCCAGATCGTGTGTATAGTGATTATAGGGGTAATCCCCAGATAATGTGTAGTGATTATAGGGATAATCCCCAGGGAGTATGTCCAGTGATTATAGGGGTAATCCCCAGGGAGTGTGTATAGTGATTATAGGAGTAATCCCCAGATAGTGTGTATAGTGATTATAGGGGTAATCCCCGGGAGTATGTACAGTGATTTTAGGGGTAATCCCCAGGGAGTGTGTATAGTGATTATAGGGGCAATCCCCAAATCGTGTGTATAGTGATTATAGGGGTAATCCCCAGGAAGTGTTTATAGTGATTATAGGGGCAATCCCCAGATAGTGTGTATAGTGATTATAGGGGTAATCCCCAGATAGTGTGTATAGTGATTATAGGGGTAATCCCCAGATAGTGTGTATAGTGATTGTAGGGGTAATCCCCAGGGAGTGTGCATAGTGATTATAGGGGTAATCCCCAGCGAGTGTGTATAGTGATTATAGCGGTAATCCCCAGATAGTGTGTACAGTGATTGTAGGGGTAATCTCCAGGGAGTGTGTGTAGTGATTATAGGGGTAATCCCCAGGGAGTGTATATCGTGATTATCGGGGTAATCCCCAGATAGTGTGTATAGTGAATATCGGGGTAATCCCCAGGTAGTATATATTGTGATTATAGGGGTAATCCCCAGGGAGTGTGGATAGTGATTATAGGGGTAATCCCCAGGGAGTGTGTATAGTGATTATAGGGGTAATCCCCAGGGAGTGTGTACAGTGATTATTGGTGTAATCCCCAGGGAGTGTGTATAGTAATTGTAGGGGTAATCCCCAAATAGTGTGTATAGTGATTACAGGGGTAATCCCCAGGAACTGTGTATAGTGATTATAGGGATAATCCCCAGATCGTGTGCATAGTGATTATAGGGGTAATCCCCAGATTGTATGTATAGTGATTATAGGGGAAATCCCCAGCGAGTATGTATAGTGATTATAGGGGTAATCCCCAGGGAGTGTATATCGTGATTATCGGGGTAATCCCCAGATAGTGTGTATAGTGATTATCGGGGTAATCCCCAGGTAGTATGTATTGTGATTATAGGAGTAATCCCCAGATAGTGTGTATAGTGATTATCGGGGTAATCCCCAGGTAGTATGTATTGTGATTATCGGGGTAATCCACAGGGAGTGTGTATAGTGATTATAGGGTTAATCCCCAAATAGTGTGAATAGTGATTATAGGGGTAATCCCCAGGGAGTGTGTATAGTGATTATAGGGGTAATCCCCAGATAGTGTGTATCGTGATTATAGGGATAATCCCCAGATAATATGTATAGTGATTATAGGGGTAATCCCCACGGAGTAATGTATAGTGATTATAGGGGTAATCCCCAGATAGTGTGTATCGTGATTATAGGGGTAATCCCCAGGAAGTGTGTATAGTGATTATAGGGGTAATCTCCACGGAGTGTGTATCGTGATTGTAGGGGTAATCCCCAAATAGTGTATATAGTGATTACAGGGGTAATCCCCAGGAACTGTGTACAGTGATTATAGGGATAATCCCCAGATAGTGTGTATCGTGATTATAGGGGTAATCCCCAGGTAGTGTGTGTCGTGATTATAGGGGTAATCCCCAAGGAGTATGTACAGTGATTATAGGGGTAATCCCCAGGGAGTGTGTATAGTGATTATAGGGGTAATCTGCAGATAGTGCGTATGGTGATTATAGGGGTAATCCCCAGGGAGTATGTATAGTGATTATAGGGGTAGTCCCCAAATAGTGTGTATGGTGATTATAGGGGTAATCCCCAGATCGTGTGTCTAGTGATTATAGGGGTAATCCCCAGATAGTGTGTATAGTGATTATAGGGGTAACCCCAAATAGTGTGTATAGTGATTATAGGGGTAATCCCCAGATAGTGTGTATAGTGATTATAGGGGTATTCCCCAGGGAGTGTGTATAGTGATGAAAGGGGTAATCCCCAAATAGTGTGTATAGTGATTATAGGGGTAATCCCCAGGGAGTGTGTATAGTTATTATAGGGGTAATCCCCAGGGTGTGTGTATAGTGATTATAGGGGTAATCCCCAAATAGTGTGTATAGTGATTATAGGGGTAATCCCCAGGGAGTGTGTATAGTGATTATAGGGGTAATCCCCAGATAGTGTGTATGGTGATTATAGGGGTAATCCCCAGGGAGTGTGTATAGCGATTATAGGGGTAATCCCCAGATAGTGTGTATAGTGATTATAGGGGTAATCCCCAGGGAGTATGTATAGTGATTATAGGGGTAATCCCCAGATAGACTGTATAGTGATTATAGGGGTAATCCCCAGGGAGTATGTATAGTGATTATAGGGGTAATCCCCAGGGAGTGTGTATCGTGATTATAGGGGTAATCGCCAGATCGTGTGTATAGTGATAATAGGAGTAATCCCCAGATAGTGTGTATAGTGATTATAGGGGTTATCCCCGGGAGTATGTACAGTGATTTTAGGGGTAATCCCCAGGGAGTGTGTATAGTGATTATAGGGGTAATCTCCAGATAGTGTGTATAGTGATTATAGGGGTAATCCCGAGGGAGTGTGTACAGTGATTATTGGTGTAATCCCCAGGGAGTGTGTATAGTGATTATAGGGGGAATCCCCAGATAGTGTGTGTAGTGATTATAGGGGAAATCCCCAGCGAGTATGTATAGTGATTATAGGGGTAATCCCCAGGGAGTGTATATCGTGATTATCGGGGTAATCCCCAGATAGTGTGTATAGTGATTATCGGGGTAATCCCCAGGTAGTATGTATTGTGATTATAGGAGTAATCCCCAGATAGTGTGTGTAGTGATTATCGGGGTAATCCCCAGGTAGTATGTATTGTGATTATAGGGGTAATCCCCAGGGAGTGTGTATAGTGATTATAGGGTTAATCCCCAAATAGTGTGAATAGTGATTATAGGGGTAATCCCCAGGGAGTGTGTATAGTGATTATAGGGGTAATCCCCAGATAGTGTGTATCGTGATTATAGGGATAATCCCCAGATAATATGTATAGTGATTATCGGGGTAATCCCCAGATAGTGTGTATCGTGATTATAGGGGTAATCCCCAAATAGTGTGTATAGTGATTATAGGGGTAATCTCCAGGCAGCGTGTATCGTGATTGTAGGGATAATCCCCAAATAGTGTATATAGTGATTACAGGGGTAATCCCCAGGAACTGTGTATAGTGATTATAGGGGTAATCCCCAGATAGTGTGTATCGTGATTATAGGGATAATCCCCAGATAGTGTGTACAGTGATTATAGGGGTAATCCCCAGGGAGTATGTATAGTGATTATAGGGGTAGTCCCCAGATAGTGTGTATAGTGATTATAGGGGTAATCCCCAGATAGTGTGTAGTGATTATAGGGGTAATCCCCAGGGAGTATGTACAGTGATTATAGGGGTAATCCCCAAATAGTGTGTATGGTGATTATAGGGGTAATCCCCAGATCGTGTGTCTACTGATTATAGGGGTAATCCCCAGATCGTGTGTATAGTGATTATAGGGGTAACCCCAAATAGTGTGTATAGTGATTATAGGGGTAATCCCCAGATAGTGTGTATAGTGATTATAGGGGTATTCCCCAGGGAGTGTGTATAGTGATTATAGGGGTAATCCCCAAATAGTGTGTATAGTGATTATAGGGGTAATCCCCAGGGAGTGTGTATAGTTATTATAGGGGTAATCCCCAGGGTGTGTGTATAGTGATTATAGGGGTAATCCCCAAATAGTGTGTATAGTGATTATAGGGTTAATCCCCAGGGAGTGTGTATAGTGATTATAGGGGTAATCCCCAGATAGTGTGTATGGTGATTATAGGGGTAATTCCCAGGGAGTATGTGCAGTGATTATAGGGGTAATCCCCAGGGAGTGTGTATAGTGATTATAGGGGTAATCCCCAGGGAGTATGTATAGTGATAATAGGAGTAATCCCCAGATAGTGTGTACAGTGATTATAGGGGTTATCCCCGGGAGTATGTACAGTGATTTTAGGGGTAATCCCCAGGGAGTGTGTAGAGTGATTATAGGGGTAATCCCCAGATAGTGTGTATAGTGATTATAGGGGTAATCCCCAGATAGTGTGTATAGTGAGAATAGGGGTAATCCCCAGGGAGTGTGTATAGTGATTATAGGGGTAATCCCCAGATAGTGTGTATAGTGATTATAGGGGTAATCACCAAATAGTGTGTATAGTGATTATAGGGGTAATCCCCAGGGAGTGTGTATAGTGATTATAGGGGCAATCCCCAAATAGTGTGTGTAGTGATTATCGGGGTAATCCCCAGGAAGTGTTTATAGTGATTATAGGGGCAATCCCCAGCGAGTGTGTATAGTGATTATAGCGGTAATCCCCAGATAGTGTGTACAGTGATTATAGGGGTAATCCCCAGCGAGTGTGTATAGTGATTATAGGGGTAATCCCCAGATAGTGTGTACACTGATTATAGGAGTAATCCCCAGGGAGTGTGTATGGTGATTATAGGGGTAATCCCCAAATAGTGTGTGTAGTGATTATAGGGGAAATCCCCAGCGAGTATGTATAGTGATTATAGGGGTAATCCCCAGGGAGTGTATATCGTGATTATCGGGGTAATCCCCAGATAGTGTGTATAGTGATTATCGGGGTAATCCCCAGGTAGTATGTATTGTGATTATAGGAGTAATCCCCAGATAGTGTGTGTAGTGATTATCGGGGTAATCCCCAGGTAGTATGTATTGTGATTATAGGGGTAATCCCCAGGGAGTGTGTATAGTGATTATAGGGTTAATCCCCAAATAGTGTGAATAGTGATTATAGGGGTAATCCCCAGGGAGTGTGTATAGTGATTATAGGGGTAATCCCCAGATAGTGTGTATCGTGATTATAGGGATAATCCCCAGATAATATGTATAGTGATTATAGGGGTAATCCCCAGATAGTGTGTATCGTGATTATAGGGGTAATCCCCAAATAGTGTGTATAGTGATTATAGGGGTAATCTCCAGGCAGCGTGTATCGTGATTGTAGGGGTAATCCCCAAATAGTGTATATAGTGATTACAGGGGTAATCCCCAGGAACTGTGTATAGTGATTATAGGGGTAATCCCCAGATAGTGTGTATCGTGATTGTAGGGATAATCCCCAGATAATATGTATAGTGATTATAGGGGTAATCCGCAGGGAGTATGTATAGTGATTATAGGGGTAATCCCCAGATAGTGTGTATCGTGATTATAGGGATAATCCCCAGATAGTGTGTATAGTGATTATAGGGGTAATCCCCAGGGAGTATGTATAGTGATTATAGGGGTAATCCCCAGGGAGTGTGTATAGTGATTATAGGGGTAATCCCCAGATAGTGTGTATCGTGATTATAGGTAATCCCCAGGTAGTGTGTATAGTGATTATAGGGGTAATCTCCAAGGAGTATGTACAGTGATTATAGGGGTAATCCCCAGATAGTGTGTATGGTGATTATAGGGGTAATCCCCAGATAGTGTGTATATTGATTATAGGGGTAATCCCCAGATAGAGTGTATAGTGATTATAGGGGTAATCTGCAGATAGTGCGTATGGTGATTATAGGGGTAATCCCCAGGGAGTATGTATAGTGATTATAGGGGTAGTCCCCAGATAGTGTGTATAGTGATTATAGGGGTAATCCCCAGATAGTGTGTAGTGATTATAGGGGTAATCCCCAGGGAGTATGTACAGTGATTATAGGGGTAATCCCCAAATAGTGTGTATGGTGATTATAGGGGTAATCCCCAGATCGTGTGTCTAGTGATTATAGGGGTAATCCCCAGATAGTGTGTATAGTGATTATAGGGGTAACCCCAAATAGTGTGTATAGTGATTATAGGGGTAATCCCCAGATAGTGTGTATAGTGATTATAGGGGTATTCCCCAGGGAGTGTGTATAGTGATTATAGGGTAATCCCCAAATAGTGTGTATAGTGATTATAGGGGTAATCCCCAGGGAGTGTGTATAGTTATTATAGGGGTAATCCCCAGGGTGTGTGTATAGTGATTATAGGGGTAATCCCCAAATAGTGTGTATAGTGATTATAGGGTTAATCCCCAGGGAGTGTGTATAGTGATTATTGGGGTAATCCCCAGATAGTGTGTATGGTGATTATAGGGGTAATCCCCAGGGAGTATGTGCAGTGATTATAGGGGTAATCCCCAGATAGTGTGTATAGTGATTATAGGGGTAATCCCCAGGGATTATGTATAGTGATAATAGGAGTAATCCCCAGATAGTGTGTACAGTGATTATAGGGGTTATCCCCGGGAGTATGTACAGTGATTTTAGGGGTAATCCCCAGGGAGTGTGTAGAGTGATTATAGGGGTAATCCCCAGATAGTGTGTATAGTGATTATAGGTGTAATCCCCAGATAGTGTGTATCGTGAGAATAGGGGTAATCCCCAGGGAGTGTGTATAGTGATTATAGGGGTAATCCCCAGATAGTGTGTATAGTGATTATAGGGGTAATCCCCAGGAAGTGTTTATAGTGATTATAGGGGCAATCCCCAGCGAGTGTGTATAGTGATTATAGCGGTAATCCCCAGATAGTGTGTACAGTGATTATAGGGGTAATCCCCAGCGAGTGTGTATAGTGATTATAGCGGTAATCCCCAGATAGTGTGTACAGTGATTATAGGGGTAATCCCCAGCGAGTGTGTAAAGTGATTATAGCGGTAATCCCCAGATAGTGTGTACACTGATTATAGGAGTAATCCCCAGGGAGTGTGTATGGTGATTATAGGGGTAATCCCCAAATAGTGTGTATCGTGATTATCGGAGTAATCTCCAGGGAGTGTGTATAGTGATTGTAGGGGTAATCCCCAAATAGTGTGTATAGTGATTATAGGGGTAATCCCCAGGGAGTATGTATAGTGATTATAGGGGTAATCCCCAGATAGAGTGTATAGTGATTATAGGGGAAATCCCCAGGGAGTGTGTATAGTGATTTTAGGGGTAAACCCCAGGGAGTGTGTATAGTGATTATAGGGGTAATCCCCAGATAGTGTGTATAGTGATTATAGGGGAAATCCCCAGGGAGTATGTATAGTGATTATAGGGGTAATCACCAGGGAGTGTATATCGTGATTATCGGGGTAATCCCCAGATAGTGTGTATAGTGATTATCGGGGTAATCCCCAGGTAGTATGTATTGTGATTATAGGGGTAATCCCCAGGGAGTATGTATATGTGATTATAGGGGTAATCCCCAGGGAGTGTGTATAGTGATTATAGGGGCAATCCCCAGATAGTGTGTATAGTGATTATAGGGGTAATCCCCAGATAGTGTGTATAGTGATTATAGGGGAAATCCCCAGGGAGTATGTATAGTGATTATAGGGGTAATCACCAGGGAGTGTATATCGTGATTATCGGGGTAATCCCCAGATAGTGTGTATAGTGATTATCGGGGTAATCCCCAGTTAGTATGTATTGTGATTATAGGGGTAATCCCCAGGGAGTATGTATATGTGATTATAGGGGTAATCCCCAGGGAGTGTGTATAGTGATTATAGGGGCAATCCCCAGATAGTGTGTATAGTGATTATAGGGGTAATCCCCAGGGAGTATGTATAGTGATTATAGGGGTAATCCCCAGATAGTGTGTATTATGATTATAGTGGTAATCCCCAGGGAGTGTGTATCGTGATTATAGGGATAATCCCCAGATAATGTGTATTGTGATTATAGGGGTAATCCCCAGGGAGTATGTATAGTGATTATAGGAGTAATCCCCAGGGAGTGTGTATAGTGATTATAGGGGTCATCCCCAGATAGTGTGTATCGTGATTATAGGGATAATCCCCAGATAGTGTGTATAGTGATTATAGGGGTAATCCCCAGGGAGTATGTATAGTGATTATAGGGGTAATCCCCAGGGAGTGTGTATAGTGATTATAGGGGTAATCCCCAGGGAGTGTGTATAGTGATTATAGGGGTAATCCCCAGATAATGTGTATAGTGATTATAGGGGTAATCCCCAGGGAGTGTGTATAGTGATTATTGGGGTAATCCCCAGATAGTGTGTATAGTGATTATAGGGGTAATCACCAAATAGTGTGTATAGTGATTATAGGGGTAATCCCCAGGGAGTGTGTATAGTGATTATAGGGGCAATCCCCAAATAGTGTGTGTAGTGATTATAGGGGTAATCCCCAGGAAGTGTTTATAGTGATTATAGGGGCAATCCCCAGCGAGTGTGTATAGTGATTATAGCGGTAATCCCCAGATAGTGTGTACACTGATTATAGGAGTAATCCCCAGGGAGTGTGTATGGTGATTATAGGGGTAATCCCCAAATAGTGTGTATAGTGATTATAGGGGTAATCCCCAGGGAGTATGTATAGTGATTATAGGGGTAATCCCCAGATAGTGTGTATAGTGATTATAGGGGAAATCCCCAGGGAGTGTGTATAGTGATTATAGGGGTAATCCCCAGATAGTGTGTATAGTGATTATAGGGGAAATCCCCAGGGAGTATGTATAGTGATTATAGGGGTAATCACCAGGGAGTGTATATCGTGATTATCGGGGTAATCCCCAGGTAGTATGTATTGTGATTATAGGGGTAATCCCCAGGGAGTATGTATATGTGATTATAGGGTAATCCCCAGGGAGTGTGTATAGTGATTATAGGGGTAATCCCCAGATAGTATGTATAGTGATTATAGGGGTAATCCCCAGGGAGTATGTATGGTGATTATAGGGGTAATCCCCAGATAGTGTGTATAGTGATTATAGGGGAAATCCCCAGGGAGTATGTATAGTGATTATCGGGGTAATCCCCAGATAGTGTGTATAGTGATTATAGGGGTAATCCCCAAATAGTGTGAATAGTGATTATAGGGGTAATCCCCAGATAGTGTGCACAGTGATTACAGGGGTAATCCCCAGATAGTGTGTATCGTGATTATCGGGATAATCCCCAGATAGTGTGTATAGTGATTATAGGGGTAATTCCTAGATAGTGTGTATCGTGATTATAGGGGAAATCCCCAGGGAGTATGTATTGTGATTTTTGTGGTAATCCCCAGGGAGTGTGTATAGTGATCATAGGGGTAATCCCCAGGGAGTGTGTATAGTGATTATAGGGGTAATCCCCAGATAGTGTGTATTATGGTTATAGGGGTAATCCCCAGGAAGTGTGTATCGTGATTATAGGGGTAATCCCCAGGGAGTGTGTATAGTGATTATAGGGGTAATCCCCAGATAGTGTGTATCGTGATTATAGGGATAATCCCCAGATAATGTGTATGGTGATTATAGGGATAATCCCCAGATAATGTGTATAGTGATTATAGGGGTAATCACCAGGGAGTATGTGTAGTGATTATAGGGGTATTCCCCAGGGAGTGTGTCCAGTGATTATAGGGGTAATCCCCAAATAGTGTGAATAGTGATTATAGGGGTAATCCCCAGATAGTGTGTATAGTGATTATAGGGGTAATCCCCAGATAGTGTGTATCGTGATTATAGGGATAATCCCCAGATAGTGTGTATAGTGATTATAGGGGTAATCCCCAGGGAGTATGTATCGTGATTATAGGGGTCATCCCCAGGGAGTGTGTATAGTGATTATAGGGGTAATCCCCAGATAGTGTGTATCGTGATTATAGGGATAATCCCCAGATAATGTGTATTGTGATTATAGGGGTAATCCCCAGGGAGTATGTATAGTGATTATAGGGGTAATCCCCAGGGAGTGTGTATAGTGATTATAGGGGTAATCCCCAAATAGTGTGTATAGTGATTATAGGGGTAATCCCCAGGAAGTGTGTATAGTGATTATAGGGTTAATCCCCAGGGAGTGTGTATAGTAATTATAGGCGTAATCCCCAGGGAGTTTGTCTCGTGATTATAGGGGTAATCCCCAGGGAGTGTGTATAGTGATTATAGGGGTAATGCCCAGATAGTGTGTATCGTGATTATAGGGGTAATCCCCAAATAGTGTGTATCGTGATTATAGGGATAATCCCCAGATAATGTGTATAGTGATTATAGTGGTAATCCCCAGGGAGTGTGTATAGTGATTATAGGGGTAATCCCCAGGGAGTGTGTATAGTGATTATAGGAGTAATCCGCAAATAGTGTGAGTAGTGATTTTCGGGGTAATCCCCAGATAGTGTGTATAGTGATTATAGGGGTAATCCCCAGATAGTGTGTATCGTGATTATAGGGATAATCCCCAGATAGTATGTATAGTGATTATAGGGGTAATCCCCAGGGAGTATGTATAGTGATTATAGGGGTAATCCCCAGGGAGTGTGTATAGTGATTATAGGGGTAATCCCCAGATAATGTGTATCGTGATTATAGGGGTAATCCCCAGGTAGTGTGTATGGTGATTATAGGGGTAATCCCCAAGGAGTATGTACAGTGATTATAGGGGTAATCCCCAGGGAGTGTGTATAGTGATTATAGGGGTAATCCCCAGATAGTGTGTATAGTGATTATAGGGGTAATTCCTAGATAGTGTGTATAGTGATTATAGGGGAAATCCCCAGGGAGTATGTATTGTGATTATAGTGGTAATCCCCAGGGAGTGTGTATAGTGATTATAGGGGTAATCCCCAGATCGTGTGTATTTTGATTATAGGGGTAATCCCCAGGGAGTGTGTATCGTGATTATAGGGGTAATCCCCAGGGAGTGTGTATAGTGTTATCGGGGTAATCCCCAGGAAGTGTGTATACTGATTATAGGGGTAATCCCCAGATCGTCTGTATAGTGATTATAGGGGTAATCCCCAGGGAGTATGTATAGTGATTATAGGGGTAATCCCCAGATAGTGTGTGTAGTGATTATAGGGGTAATCCCCAGGGAGTGTGTATAGTGATTATTGGGGTAATCCCCAGGAAGTGTGTATAGTGATTATAGGGGTAATCCCCAAATAGTGTGTATAGTGATTATAGGGGTAATCCCCAGGAAGTGTGTATAGTGATTATAGGGGTAATCCCCAGGGAGTGTGTATAGTGATTATTGGGGTAATCCCCAGGGAGTGTGTATAGTGATTATAGGGGTAATCCCCAGATAGTGTGTATCGTGATTATCGGGATAATCCCCAGATAATGTGTATCGTGATTATAGGGATAATCCCCAGATAGTGTGTATAGTGATTATAGGGGTAATCCCCAGGGAGTATGTATCGTGATTAAAGGGGTAATCCCCAGGGAGTGTGTATAGTGATTATAGGGGTAATCCCCAAATAGTGTGAATAGTGATAATATGGGTTATCCCCAGATAGTGTGGATAGTGATTATAGGGGTAATCCCCAGATAGTGTGTATCGTGATTATAGGGGTAATCCCCAGGGAGTATGTACAGTGATTATAGGGGTAATCCCCAAATAGTGTGTATAGTGATTATAGGGGTAATCCCCAGGAAGTGTGTATAGTGATTATAGGGGTAATCCCCAGGGAGTGTGTATAGTGATTATAGGGGTAATCCCCAAATAGTGTGTATAGTGATTATAGGGGTAATCCCCAGGAAGTGTGTATAGCGATTATAGGGGTAATCCCCAGGAAGTGTGTATAGTGATAATACGAGGTAATCCCCAGATAGTGTGTATAGTCTTTATAGTGGTAATCCCCAGATAGTGTGTATAGTGATTATAGGGGTAATCCCCAGATAGTGTGTATCGTGATTATAGGGATAATCCCCAGATAGTGTGTATCGTGATTATAGGGATAATCCCCAGATAGTGTGTATAGTGATTATAGGGGTAATCCCCAGGGAGTATGTATAGTGATTATAGGGGTAATCCCCAGGGAGTGTGTAAAGTGATTATAGGGGTAATCCCCAGATAGTGTTTATCGTGATTATAGGGATAATCCCCAGATAATGTGTATAGTGATTATAGGGGTAATCCCCAGATAGTGTGTATAGTGATTATAGGGGTAATCCCCAGATAGTGTGTATCGTGATTATAGGGATAATCCCCAGATAGTGTGTATCGTGATTATAGGGATAATCCCCAGATAATGTGTATAGTGATTATAGGGGTAATCCCCAGGGAGTATGTATAGTGATTATAGGGGTAATCCCCAGGGAGTGTGTATAGTGATTATAGGGGTAATCTCCAGATAGTGTGTATCGTGATTATAGGGGTAATCCCCAGGTAGTGTGTATAGTGATTATAGGGGTAATCCCCAAGGAGTATGTACAGTGATTATACGGGTAATCCCCAGGGAGTGTGTATAGTGATTATAGGGGTAATCCCCAGATAGTGTGTATAGTGATTATAGGGGTAATTCCCAGATAGTGTGTATAGTGATTATAGGGGAAATCCCCAGGGAGTATGTATTATGATTATAGTGGTAACCCCAGGGAGTGTGTATAGTGATTTATCGGGGTAATCCCCAGATCGTGTGTATTGTGATTATAGGGGTAATCCCCAAATAGTGTGTATGGTGATTATAGGGGTAATCCCCAGGGAGTGTGTATAGTGATTATTGGTGTAATCCCCAGGGAGTGTGTATAGTGATTGTAGGGGTAATCCCCAGATAGTGTGTATCGTGATTATAGGGATAATCCCCATATAATGTGTATAGTGATTATAGGGGTAATCCCCAGGGAGTGTGTATAGTGATTATTGGGGTAATCCCCAGGGAGTGTGTATAGTGATTGAAGGGGTAATCCCCAGATAGTGTGTATCGTGATTATAGGGTTAATCCCCATATAATGTGTATAGTGATTATAGGGGTAATCCCCAGGGAGTGTGTATAGTGATTATAGGGGTAATCCCCAAATAGTGTGAATAGTGATTATAGGGGTAATCCCCAGATAGTGTGTATAGTGATTATAGGGATAATCCCCAGATAGTGTGTATAGTGATTATAGGGGTAATCCCCAGGGAGTATGTATAGTGATTATAGGGGTAATCCCCAGGGAGTGTGTATAGTGATTATAGGGGTAATCCCCAGATAGTGTGTATCGTGATTATAGGGATAATCCCCAGATAATGTGTATAGTGATTATAGGGGTAATCCCCAGGGAGTATGTATAGTGATTATAGGGGTAAACCCCAGGGAGTGTGTATAGTGATTATAGGGGTAATCTCCAGATAGTGTGTATCGTGATTATAGGGGTAATCCCCAGGTAGTGTGTATAGTGATTATAGGGGTAATCCCCAAGGAGTATGTACAGTGATTATACGGGTAATCCCCAGGGAGTGTATATAGTGATTATAGGGGTAATCCCCAGATAGTGTGTATAGTGATTATAGGGGTAATTCCTAGATAGTGTGTATAGTGATTATAGGGATAATCCCCAGATAGTGTGTATAGTGATTATAGGGGAAATCCCCAGGGAGTATGTATTATGATTATAGTGGTAACCCCAGGGAGTGTGTATAGTGATTATAGAGGTAATCCCCAGGGAGTGTGTATAGTGATTATCGGGGTAATCCCCAGATAGTGTGTATTGTGATTATAGGGGTAATCCCCAAATAGTGTGTATGGTGATTATAGGGGTAATCCCCAGATAGTGTGTGTAGTGATTATAGGGGTAACCCCAGGGAGTGTTTATAGTTATTATAGGGGTAATCCCCAGGGTGTGTGTATAGTGATTATAGGGGTAATCCCCATATAGTGTGTATAGTGATTATAGGGGTAATCCCTAGGTAGTGTGTATAGTGATTATAGGGGTAATCCCCAGATAGTGTGTATGCTGATTATAGGGGTAATCCCCAGGGAGTGTGTATAGCGATTATAGGGGTAATCCCCAGATAGTGTGTATAGTGATTATAGGGGTAATCCCCAGGGAGTATGTATAGTGATTATAGGGGTAATCCCCAAATAGTGTGTATAGTGATTACAGGGGTAATCCCCAGGAAGTGTGTATAGTGATTATCGAGGTAATCCCCAGATAGTGTGTATAGTCTTTATAGTGGTAATCCCCAGATAGTGTGTATAGTGATTATAGGGGTAATCCCCAGATAGTGTGTATAGTGATTATAGTGGTAATCCCCAGGGAGTGTGTATTGTGATTATAGGGGTAATCCCCAGGAAGTGTGTATAGTGATTTCGGGGTAATCCCCAGATCGTGTGTATAGTGATTATCGAGGTAATCCTCAGGTAGTATGTATTGTGATTATAGGGGTAATCCCCAGGGAGTGTGTATAGTGATTATAGGGGTAATCCCCAGGGAGTGTGCATAGTGATTATAGGGGTAATCCCCAGATAGTGTGTATCGTGATTATAGGGGTAATCCCCAGATAGTGTGTATAGTGATTATAGGGGTAATCCCCAGGGAGTATGTACAGTGATTATAGGGGTAATCCCCAGGGAGTGTGCATAGTGATTATAGGGGTAATCCCCAGATAGTGTGTATCGTGATTATAGGGATAATCCCCAGATAATGTGTATAGTGATTATAGGGGTAATCCCCAGGGAGTATGTATAGTGATTATAGGGGTAAACCCCAGGGAGTGTGTATAGTGATTATAGGGGTAATCTCTAGATAGTGTGTATCGTGATTATAGGGGTAATCCCCAGGTAGTGTGTATAGTGATTATGGGGGTAATCCCCAAGGAGTATGTACAGTGATTATACGGGTAATCCCCAGGGAGTGTATATAGTGATTATAGGGGTAATCCCCAGATAGTGTGTATAGTGATTATAGGGGTAATTCCTAGATAGTGTGTGTAGTGATTATAGGGATAATCCCCAGATAGTGTGTATAGTGATTATAGGGGAAACCCCCAGGGAGTATGTATTATGATTATAGTGGTAACCCCAGGGAGTGTGTATAGTGATTATAGAGGTAATCCCCAGGGAGTGTGTATAGTGATTATCGGGGTAATCCCCAGATAGTGTGTATTGTGATTAGAGGGGTAATCCCCAGATAGTGTGTGTAGTGATTATAGGGGTAATCCCCAGGGAGTGTTTATAGTTATTATAGGGGTAATCCCCAGGGTGTGTGTATAGTGATTATAGGGGTAATCCCCATATAGTGTGTATAGTGATTATAGGGGTAATCCCTAGGTAGTGTGTATAGTGATTATAGGGGTAATCCCCAGATAGTGTGTATGCTGATTATAGGGGTAATCCCCAGGGAGTGTGTATAGTGATTATAGGGGTAATCCCCAGATAGTGTGTATAGTGATTATAGGGGTAATCCCCAGGGAGTATGTATAGTGATTATAGGGGTAATCCCCAGATAGAGTGTATAGTGATTATAGGGGTAATCCGCAGATAGTGTGTATGGTGATTATAGGGGTAATCCCCAGGGAGTATGTATAGTGATTATAGGGGTAGTCCCCAGATAGTGTGTATAGTGATTTTAGGGGTAATCCCCAGGGAGTATGTATAGTGATTATAGGGGTAATCCCCAGGGAGTGTGTATAGTGATTATAGGGGTAATCCGCAGATAGTGTGTATGGTGATTACAGGGGTAATCCCCAGGGAGTATGTCTAGTGATTATAGGGGTAATCCCCAGACAGTGTGTATAGTGATTTTAGGTGTAATCCCCAGGGAGTATGTTTCGTGATTATAGGGGTAATCCCCAGGGAGTGTGTATAGTGATTATAGGGGTAATCCCCAGATCGTTTGTATAGTGATTATAGGGGTAATCCCCAGAGAGTGTGTAGTGATTATAGGGGTAATCCCCAGGGAGTATGTACAGTGATTATAGGGGTAATCCCCAGGGAGTGTGTATAGTGATTATAGGGGTAATCCCCAGATAGTGTGTATAGTGATTATAGGGGTAATCCCCAGGGAGTATGTATAGTGATTATCGGGGTAATCACCAAATAGTGTGTATCGTGATTATAGGGGTAATCCCCAGGGAGTGTTTATAGTGATTATAGGGGTAATCCCCAGATAGTGTGTATAGTGATTATAGGGGTAATCCCCAAATAGTGTGTATTGTGATTAGAGGGGTAATCCCCAGATAGTGTGTATAGTGATTATAGTGGTAATCCCCAGGGAGTGTGTATTGTGATTATAGGGGTAATCCCCAGGAAGTGTGTATAGTGATTTCGGGGTAATCCCCAGATCGTGTCTATAGTGATTATCGAGGTAATCCTCAGGTAGTATGTATTGTGATTATAGGGGTAATCCCCAGGGAGTGTGTATAGTGATTATAGGGGTAATCCCCAGATAGTGTGTATAGCGATTATAGGGGTAATCCCCAGATAGTGTGAATAGTGATTATAGGGTTAATCCCCAGGGAGTGTGTATAGTGATTATAGGGGTAATCCCCAGATAGTGTGTATCGTGATTATAGGGATAATCCCCAGATAGTGTGTATAGTGATTATAGGGGTAATCCCCAGGGAGTATGTATAGTGATTATAGGGGTAATCCCCAGGGAGTGTGCATAGTGATTATAGGGGTAATCCCCAGATAGTGTGTATCGTGATTATAGGGGTAATCCCCAGATAGTGTGTATAGTGATTGGGTAATTCCCAGATAGTGTGTATAGTGATTATAGGGGAAATCCCCAGGGAGTATGTATTGTGATTATAGTGGTAATCCCCAGGGAGTGTGTTTCGTGATTATAGGGGTAATCCCCAGATAGTGTGTATTATGATTATAGGGGTAATCCCCAGGGAGTGTGTATAGTGATAATAGGGGTAATCCCCAGGGAGTGTGTATAGTGTTATAGGGGTAATCCCCAAATAGTGTGTATCGTGATTATAGGGGTAATCCCCAGGGAGTGTGTTTTGTGATTATAGGGGTAATCCCCAAATAGTGTATAGTGATTATAGGGGTAATCCCCAGGGAGTGTGTATAGTGATTATAGGGGTAATCCCCAGATAGTGTGTATCGTGATTATAGGGATAATCCCCAGATAGTGTGTATAGTGATTATAGGGGTAATCCGCAGGGAGTATGTATAGTGATTATAGGGGTAATCCCCAGGGAGTGTGTATAGTGATTATAGGGGTAATCCCCAAATAGTGTGAATAGTGATTATAGGGATAATCCCCAGATAGTGTTTATAGTGATTATAGGGGTAATCCCCAGGGAGTATGTATAGTGATTATAGGGGTAATCCCCAGGGAGTGTGTATTGTGATTATAGGGGTAATCCCCAGATAGTGTGTATCGTGATTATAGGGGTAATCCCCAGATAGTGTGTATAGTGATTATAGGGGTAATCCCCAGGGAGTGTGTATAGTGATTATAGGGGTAATCCCCAGATAGTGTGTATAGTGATTATAGGGGTAATCCCCAGGGAGTGTGTATAGTGATTATAGGGGTAATCCCCAAATAGTGTATAGTGATTATAGGGGTAATTCCCAGGGAGTATGTATTGTGATTATAGGGGTAATCCCCAGGGAGTTTGTATAGTGATTATAGGGGTAATCCCCAGGGAGTTTGTATAGTGATTATAGGGGTAATCCCCAGATAGTGTATATTATGATCATAGGGGTAATCCCCAGATAGTGTGTATAGTTTTATAGGGGTAATCCCCAAATAGTGTGTATCGTGATTATAGGGGTAATCCCCAGGGAGTGAGTATAGTTTTATAGGGGTAATCCCCAAATAGTGTGTATAGTGATTATAGGGGTAATCCCCAGGGAGTGTGTATAGTGATTATAGGGGTAATCCCCAAATAGTGTATAGTGATTATACGGGTAATCCCCAGGAAGTGTGTATAGTGATTATAGGGGTAATCCCCTGATCGTGTGTATGGTGATTATAGAGGTAATCCCCAGATAGTGTATATAGTCATTATAGGGGTAATCACCAGATAGTGTGTATAGTGATTATAGGGGTAATCCCCAAATAGTGTGTATAGTGATTATAGGGGTAATCCCCAAAGAGTGTTTATAGTGATTATAGGGGTAATCCCCAGATAGTGTGTGTAGTGATTATAGGGGTAATTCCCAGATAGTGTGTATAGTGATTATAGGGGAAATCCCCAGGGAGTATGTATTGTGATTATAGTGGTAATCCCCAGGGAGTGTGTATAGTGATTATAGGGGTAATCCCCAGATAGTGTGTATTATGATTATAGGGGTAATCCCCAGGGAGTGTGTATAGTGATAATAGGGGTAATCCCCAGGGAGTGTGTATAGTGTTATAGGGGTAATCCCCAAATAGTGTGTATCGTGATTATAGTGGTAATCCCCAGGGAGTGTGTATAGTGATTATAGGGGTAATCCCCAAATAGTGTATAGTGATTATAGGGGTAATCCCCAGGGAGTGTGTATAGTGATTATAGGGGTAATCCCCAGATAGTGTGTATCGTGATTATAGGGATAATCCCCAGATAGTGTGTATAGTGATTATAGGGGTAATCCGCAGGGAGTATGTATAGTGATTATAGGGGTAATCCCCAGGGAGTGTGTATAGTGATTATAGGGGTAATCCCCAAATAGTGTGAATAGTGATTATAGGGATAATCCCCAGATAGTGTTTATAGTGATTATCGGGGTAATCCCCAGGGAGTATGTATAGTGATTATAGGGGTAATCCCCAGGGAGTGTGTATTGTGATTATAGGGGTAATCCCCAGATAGTGTGTATCGTGATTATAGGGGTAATCCCCAGATAGTGTGTATAGTGATTATAGGGGTAATCCCCAGGGAGTGTGTATAGTGATTATAGGGGTAATCCCCAGATAGTGTGTATAGTGATTATAGGGGTAATCCCCAGGGAGTGTGTATAGTTATTATGGGGGTAATCCCCAAATAGTGTATAGTGATTATAGGGGTAATTCCCAGGGAGTATGTATTGTGATTATAGGGGTAATCCCCAGAGAGTTTGTATAGTGATTATAGGGGTAATCCAGAGGGAGTTTGTATAGTGATTATAGGGGTAATCCCCAGACAGTGTATATTATGATTATAGGGGTAATCCCCAGATAGTGTGTATAGTTTTATAGGGGTAATCCCCAAATAGTGTGTATCGTGATTATAGGGGTAATCCCCAGGGAGTGAGTATAGTTTTATAGGGGTAATCCCCAAATAGTGTGTATAGTGATTATAGGGGTAATCCCCAGGGAGTGTGTATAGTGATTATAGGGGTAATCCCCAAATAGTGTATAGTGATTATAGGGGTAATCCCCTGATCGTGTGTATGGTGATTATAGAGGTAATCCCCAGATAGTGTATATAGTCATTATAGGGGTAATCCCCAGATAGTGTGTATAGTGATTATAGGGGTAATCCCCAAATAGTGTGTATAGTGATTATAGGGGTAATCCCCAGATAGTATGTATTGTGATTATAGGGGTAATCCCCAGGGAGTGTGTATAGTGATTATAGGGGTAATCCCCAGGGAGTGTATATAGTGATTATAGGGGTAATCCCCAGGGAGTGTGCATCGTGATTATAAGGGTAATCCCCAGGGATTGTGTGTAGTGATTATAGGGTTAATTCCCAGTGAGTTTGTATAGTGATTATAGAGGTAATCCCCAGATAATGTGTATAGTGATTTTCGGGGTAATTCCCAGATAGTGTGTATAGTGATTATAGGGGTAATCCCCAGGGAGTGTGTATCGTGATTATAGGGGTAATCCCCAGATAGTGTGTATCGTGATTATAGGGGTAATCCCCAGATAGTGTGTATAGTGATTATATCAGTAATCCCCAGGGAGTGTGTACAGGGGTAATCCCAGAATGTTTAAAGGGGTATTTATCTGGGTGATCCCAGAGTATTTATAGGAGTATTCCTAAAGTATTTATAGGAGTATTCCTAGAGTATTTATCGGGGTGTTTATAGGGACGACCCCAGAGTGTTTATAGGGACGACCCCAGAGTGTTTATAGGGGCGATCCCAGAGTTTTTATAGGGGTAATCCCCAGAGTATATTTAGGGGTGATCCCCAGAGAGTGAGTATTGTTTCAGGCTGAAATCTCTTCCTGGATCGAGTGTGATAGGTGGGATCTTGCAGTGCTGATCCGTGCTGCGTTGACACTGAGTTGTGGCAGGATGCCTGGTGCAGAGATGAGGTGTTCAGCAGGTCTGTGGTTTCTTTGTTCCATGTGCAAACCGACTGGAGCAAATGATGGCATGGTCTGGCAGCTCCCCGAGTCATACATCTGTTGCAAATCCTTCAGGACTTGTGCTGTTTCTAGCCGGCCATCCATCACCCGTGCCTGCCAATCTTTTAATGTGAATTCTCAGCCCAGCCGGGCCCAAGTGCAGAAGCTGCGGCGATGGAGAATCTCACTGGCCCTCGTCGAGTGCGCTGGCAAGTGTGCGTCTCGCGTCAATCTCTGTCAGAGGCGGGAAGGATGGGCGATGTGGGGAATGGAAATAAGAGCCTAAGAAATAGGAGCAGGAATCGGCCATTTGGCCCCTCAAGCCTACTCCGCCATTCAATAAGATCATGGCTGATCTGATCTCTGCCTCAGCTCCACTTCCCTGCCCGCTCCTAATAATCCTTGACTAAATGTCCGGTGGGTTTGGGCAGAGGAGGGTGGGGGGGTGGGGTGGTGGGGGGTGCACTACCCTGCCTCCGACCTGTGCTGTCCTGTGACTGAGGGCGGGTGCTGGTGATATGTGAATGTTGGAAGCAAAGCTGTGGTTGGACAAGTCCTTACCCCAGCGTTGGCATCAGATTGTGCAACGAGCACCAAATTCAACATAAACAGGAGAAGATGTATAATTGGATGCAGCTCCCCTGTTCGCTGACTGGAAACGTGACTGTCAGCAGAGCACATTCTGTTCTGGGAATGTGACCACATGTAAATACAGCAGAGAGATAAACTGGGTCCAGGAATATCTCCAATCTGCTTTAGACAGTAGCAGTGTCGAGAATGGTTCCTGGAAGTGGTGTGGGTTAAACATTCAGCCTGCCCATTTCTACCCTCAGTGCGTTGATGCAAGGTCTCTGGGCAGGGTGATTGACGGTCCTCCTGGGTTTTTCTGTTGCTACTGGGACCTTCTTTCTCATTCACCCACCCACTCGCTGCACGAAAGTCTTGTCTCTCTGCTGGCTGGCAGACTCCAGCGTGAAAGGCCTCGGCTTGACGTCTCATCCGAAAGGCGGCACCTCCGACAGTGCCCCGCTCCCTCAGCACTGCACTGGGAACGTCAGCCTAGATTATGTGCTGACATCTCTGGAGTGGGTCTTGAGCCCATGACCCTCTGACTCGGAGGCGAGAGTGCTGCCCACTGAGCCACGGCTTAGAATATTAAGTGGTGATCTGATCCAGGTGTTTCAGATGTTTGACGGATTCGATGGGGTAGATATGGAGAAATTATTTCCTCTGGTGGGGGGTAATGAAGAACAAGGAGGAAATAATAACATTAGAGCCAGTCCGTTCAGCAGTGAAAGCAGGAAGCACTTTGGCTCAAAAAGGATAGCGGAAATCTGGAACTCTCTTTCCCCCCTCCCCAAAGACTGGAGATCCAAGACTGGGATCGCTCAGTTCCTGTTGGATCAGGGTATCGAGGGAAATGGAGCAAAGGTGGCTAAATGGAGATGAGGTTCAGATCAGCCATGATCTAATTGAATGGGGGGGGAGGCGGCAGGCTCGAGGGGCTGAATGGCCTTCTCCTTGTTGCTATGCCCCTCAGGACAATCGGGGATAGACAATAAACTCTACTTTCTCAGCATCTCGCGCATCTGAGAGCAAATTTAAAAAAGAGAAAGTGTTGAATCGTTGCCGAGCAGCACCAACATGTCCGCTCTCGGGATATATTTTTCTGTAGCCTGTTGCAATGTCCCACAATAATACACCCACAGTCGCATGCCCCTAACAAACGTGTTCCCTGCCAGGTGCCCGCACACACCAGCTGGCTATGAAGCTGGAGCCTCGGGGAGTCCTCTACCTGAAGGTGTCACTCGTGGAGCTGTGGGAGGTCCCGCTGTGCTGTGCCGATGACCATCGAGAGCCCAAGGTCTTCAGGCTGGAACTCGGTGAGCTGGTGGAGCGGGAGCACTCCGGGGCCAGGGTGCCGCTGCTCATACAGAAGTGTGTCTCGGAGATCGAGAAACGGGGCCTCAAGGTGAGCCTCGGATGTGGTAGTGCAGATAAACTTGCATTTCTGTGGAGGGTGGATTGTGGAGCAGGAGGGAATGGGTCTTGAGATTTTTGACGGGGCGGAGGGAGGTGGCAAGGCAGAGATGATGGAGGGGGGACTTCCAAGTTGGTTGAAGACCTGGGTACTGATTGCGGTGTGGCAGGAAG
This sequence comes from Pristiophorus japonicus, assembly GCF_044704955.1. Lineage (NCBI taxonomy): Eukaryota > Metazoa > Chordata > Chondrichthyes > Pristiophoridae > Pristiophorus > Pristiophorus japonicus. Next base: position 31,530,709 of record NC_092000.1, on the reverse strand, counting down.
TAGGGGGTGAAAGATTGGAGGAGCGCTCGGGGCTGGAGGATGTCATGGAGGTAGAGAGGGGCAAGGCCCATGGAGGTGGGGGAGGAGCAATGCCCATGGAGTTGAGGGAGGGGCGAGGCCCATGGAGGTGAGGGAGGGGCGAGGCCCATGGAGGTAGGGAGGGGCGAGGCCCGTGGAGGTATTGCGGTGAGGCCCATGGAGGTAGGGAGGGGCGAGGCCCATGGAGATTCTTTGAGGCATGGAAAGCCAGTAGAGCTTGGTGAGGGTAGGGATGATGGAGTCGGGGAGAGTGTGTGGCTTCACTCGGGGGTGCAAGGGGGAAGGAAGGTGGTGATGCCCTTGGGGGGGGGGGGGGGGTGGGTGCTGTATCTGCCCTGGGGGTGGGAGGGGGGCGGGGGGGTTGCTGTATCTGCCCTGGGGAAGGGGTTGTGGGGGAGGGTGCTGTATCTGCCCTGGGCTGTAATTTGGGGATGTTTTTAGCTGGTGGGGAAGATGTGTTGAGAATCAATGGCCCTATGTTGTGTTGGTGCAGTGAGGGACTCTGCATTGAGAGCTCCCTCTATTGGCAGATCCCAGCACTGCAGCATTTAAATTCCTACCAATAAAGCGGCGGGACGGAGAATTGACCATAAATCATTCGCTGTTTAAATATTAAAAATAATAACTGTGAATAAATACTCCAATAAGCTGCGGGACAGTTGAAACCTGCTCTGCAAGCAGTCTCGATGCTATTTACCCGGGAGGTCTGCGTATGGGTGACTGGGTCTACACAGGTGAAGGTGCGGGCTGCAGTGCTGGGTACAGGCGAAGTCTCACAGCGGGCCCCAGGTGTGTGGGGCTGGCTTTAACCGCCGAGGGTGGGGTGGGGTGGGGCTCCCCGTGCTGCTCCAACCCCTTCACTGCTCCTGAAGTGGGATCACTCCCGGATTACCGGGTCAGCACCGGGTTCCGTCTGATGGACTTCGCGGTCCGTGGGGTTTGTCTGGCTGCTGCTGGGCTCCTGTGTCCCGGCGGGATTGGGGATTGTGTGCAAGGGTTTCACCGTGCACCTTGACTAACGTGTGCTTTGTGCGTGCGTGTGATGTCAGGCTGTGGGCGTGTACCGCCTGTGCGGGTCGGCGGCAGTGAAGAAGGAGCTGCGGGATTTTTTTGAGCGTGATAGCGCGGCAGTGGATCTCTCCGAGGGAATCTACCCCGACATCAACGTCATCACAGGTGAGCGGGGCGGCGGCAATGCCCTCTGACCCTGTCCCTGCGCGGATCCTGGCAGGGGGAGCCCTTCACCTTTGACCCCCTCTTCACCTTTGACCCCCTCTTCACCTTTGACTTCACCTTTGACTCCCCCTTCACTTCTGACCCCTCTTCATCTTTGACCCCCCCTTCACCTCTGACCCCAGACACAGCGGGCAGTGACCCTCCACTCTCGGCCAAGCCTTCATTCACTGACTTCACGTCACGATCCCGCAGCCCGTGATCGGCTGAACGGTGCGCGATGTCCTCGTAGCACCATCGTACAGCACAGGAGGAGGTCATTCGGCCCTCCGTGTCTATGCTCTCTCTCTGAAGGAGCTATCCAGTTAGTCCCACTCCCTCTGCTCTTTCCCCGTAGCCATGCAAATGTTTCCGTTTCAAGTATTTATCCGGTTACTGTTGAATCTGCTTGCACCGCATTCCAGCCGGTGCTTTCCAGATCACAACAACTTACTGCGTAAAAAAATATATTCTCCTCATTTCACTCCATGGCTCTTCAGCCAATTGCCTTATATCTATTTCCTCTGGTTACTGACCCTTCTGCCACCGGATAGGGACCAGAGATATCTCTATTGGACCCCCCCGGGTTACTCCTGGTCCTGAGGACAGTGTCTCTGGGACTTGCTGCTTTTTGGCAGACCTTGATTGGGTATCTTTCCTCTGTCCCGTTGGTGAATGCTGAAACGCTATTATGATGGAGATGCTCAGTGACTGACCGGATTTAACCGGACATGGAAGTAGATAAACTGTCCTGTTTGGAAAGTGTGAGAACCTGGAGTTCCGTAAGTTGTTATTTCCCGGGGAGCTGGCTGGGCTGTGGGTGAGCTGGGTCTGAGTTGGGATGGTGTAACTGTTGGCTGTGAGGCCCTGTGTGAAACGGGTTTGTCCGTCCCAGTCCCGGTCCCAGTGGGCATGGGCTGACAGCAGGGGACCGTCCTAAATCGGCACAGACTGCTGGTCCTCCTGTGCCTGTGGGCCACCCAATGACTCCCTGTCTTGTAGTGACGGTTAATCCCCAGCACTGTTATATAATCTTTGCAGATACTGCAATGGTCTCTGGGCAGGCCTCAGGATGTGGGCATTGCTGGCAAGGCCAGCATTTATTGCCCATCCCGAGGGGGTGGTGAGCTGCCACCTGGAACCGCTGCAGTCCGTGAGCTGAAGGTGCTCCCACAGTACGCTTGGATACAGAGTCCGAAGCCTTGGCTACATTTAGGAGGCAAGAGATGTAAAGAAAGACTTGCATTTATATAGCGCCTTTCACAACCACTGGACGTCTCAAAGCGCTTTACAGCCAATGAAGTACTTTTGGAGTGTAGTCACTGTTGTAATGTGGGAAATGCAGCAGCCAACTTGTGCACAGCAAGCTCCCCCACACAGCAATATGATAATGACCCGATAATCTGTTTTTGTTCTGTTGATTGAGGGATAAATATTGGTCCAGGACACTGGGCGTGTAGCTTTTTATTCAGACTGGTTAAACTTGAGTTAAATGGCCTCCCCTTCCGTATGTATCTTGTGACTGCGTTGGGTGGGAAGGGAGGCCAATCACAGCCGACGTGGATCCTGTTCTCACCCGTTTCCCAAACGCACAAGCCTCCAGTAAAGGTCAGCGAGAGACGAGGGGCCCAGCAACGGTCAGCGAGAGACGGGAGGCCTGGTGATGGTCAGCGAGAGACGGGAGACCTGGTGATGGTCAGCGGGAGATGGGGAGCACGACAATGGTCAGCGAGAGACGGGAGGCCTGGTGATGGTCAGCAGGAGACGGGGAGCACGGCAATGGTCAGCGAGAGACGGGGGGGGCGCCTGGTGATGGTCAGCGAGAGACGAGGGGCCCGGCAATGGTCAGCGAGAGACGGGGGCACGGCAATGGTCAGCGGGGGACAGGGGGGCCTGGTGATGGTCAGCGAGAGACGGGGAGCCTGGTGATGGTCAGCGAGAGACGGGGGGCACGGTGATGGTCAGCGAGAGATGGGGGGCCCGGTGATGGTCAGCGAGAGACGGGGGGCCCGGTGATGGTCAGCGAGAGACGGGGGGCCCGGTGATGGTCAGCGAGAGACGGGGGGCCCGGTGATGGTTAGCGAGAGACGGGGGGCACGGTGATGGTCAGCGAGAGATGGGGGGCCCGGTGATGGTCAGCGAGAGACGGGGGGCACGGTGATGGTCAGCGAGAGATGGGGGGCCCGGTGATGGTCAGCGAGAGACGGGGAGCCTGGTGATGGTCAGCGAGAGACGGGGGGCCCGGTGATGGTCAGCGAGAGACGGGGAGCCTGGTGATGGTCAGCGAGAGACGGGGGGCACGGTGATGGTCAGCGAGAGACGGGGGGCACGGTGATGGTCAGCGAGAGACGTGGGGCACGGTGATGGTCAGCGAGAGACGGGGGGCACGGCAATGGTCAGCGAGAGATGGGGGGCCCGGTGATGGTCAGCGGGGGATGGGGGGCACGGCAATGGTCAGCGAGAGACGGGGGCACGGCAATGGTCAGCGAGAGACGGGGTGCACGGCGATGGTCAGCGAGAGACGGGGGGCATGGTGATGGTCAGCGAGAGACGGGGGGCCTGGTGATGGTCAGCGAGAGACGGGGGCACGGCGATGGTCAGCGAGAGACGGGGGGCCTGGTGATGGTCAGCGAGAGACGGGGGGGCATGGTGATGGTCAGCGGGGGATGGGGGGCACGGCAATGGTCAGCGAGAGACGGGGGCACGGCAATGGTCAGCAGGGGGACGGGGGGGGGCCCGGTGATGGTCAGCGGGAGATGGGGGGCCCGGTGATGGTCAGCGGGGGATGGGGGGCCTGGTGATGGTCAGCGAGAGACGGGGGGCACGGTGATGGTCAGCGGGGGATGGGGGGCCCGGTGATGGTCAGCGGGGGACGTGGGGCACGGCAATGGTCAGCGAGAGACGGGGGGCCCGGTGATGGTCAGCGAGAGACGGGGGGCACGGCAATGGTCAGCGAGAGACGGGGGGCACGGCAATGGTCAGCGGGGGACGGGGGCCACGGCAATGGTCAGCGAGAGATGGGGGGGCCCGGTGATGGTCAGCGAGAGACGGGGGGCCCGGTGATGGTCAGCGGGGGATGGGGGGCACGGTGATGGTCAGCGGGGGATGGGGGGCCCGGTGATGGTCAGCGGGGGACGTGGGGCACGGCAATGGTCAGCGAGAGACGGGGGGCCCGGTGATGGTCAGCGAGAGACGGGGGGCACGGCAATGGTCAGCGAGAGACGGGGGGCATGGTGATGGTCAGCGAGAGACGGGGGGCCCGGTGATGGTCAGCGGGGGACGTGGGGCACGGCAATGGTCAGCGAGAGATGGGGGGCCCGGTGATGGTCAGCGAGAGACGGGGTGCACGGCGATGGTCAGCGAGAGACGGGGGGCATGGTGATGGTCAGCGAGAGACGGGGGGCCTGGTGATGGTCAGCGAGAGACGGGGGGGCATGGTGATGGTCAGCGGGGGATGGGGGGCACGGCAATGGTCAGCGAGAGACGGGGGGCACGGCAATGGTCAGCAGGGGGACGGGGGGGGGGCCCAGTGATGGTCAGCGGGAGATGGGGGGCCCGGTGATGGTCAGCGGGGGATGGGGGGCCTGGTGATGGTCAGCGAGAGACGGGGGGCACGGTGATGGTCAGCGGGGGACAGGGGGCACGGTGATGGTCAGCGGGGGATGGGGGCCTGGTGATGGCCAGCGAGAGACAGGGGGCACGGCAATGGTCAGCGGGGACGGGGGGCATGGCAATGGTCAGTGGGCAATGGGGAGCTCGGTGATGGTCAGTGGGCGATGGGGTTGCACGGTGATGGTCAGTGGGCGATGGGGGGCCCGGCAATGGTCAGTGGGCGATGGGGGGCCCGGCGATGGTCAGCGAGAGTTGGGGAGCCTGGTGATGGTCATTGGGCGATGGGGGGTCTGGTGATGGTCAGTGGGCGATGGGGAGCTCGGTGATGGTCAGTGGGCGATGGGGGGCCTGGCAATGGTCAGCGAGAGACAGGGGGCCTGGTGATGGTCAGCGGGAGATGGGGGGCCCGGCGATGGTCAGCGAGAGTTGGGGAGCCTGGTGATGGTCATTGGGCGATGGGGGGCCCGGCGATGGTCAGTGGGCGATGGGGGGCCTGGCGATGGTCAGTGGGCGATGGGGGGCCCGGCGATGGTCAGTGGGCGATGGGGGGCCTGGTGATGGTCAGTGGGCGATGGGGGGCCCAGCAATGGTCAGTGGGCGATGGGGGGCCCGGCAATGGTCAGCGAGAGACGGGGGGCCTGGTGATGGTCAGTGGGCGATGGGGGGCCTGGTGATGGTCAGTGGGCGATGGGGGGCCTGGTGATGGTCAGTGGGCGATGGGGGGCCTGGTGATGGTCAGTGGGCGATGGGGGGCCCGGTGATGGTCAGCGAGAGACGGGGGGCCTGGTGATGGTCAGTGGGCGATGGGGGGCCTGGTGATGGTCAGTGGGCGATGGGGGGCCTGGTGATGGTCAGTGGGCGATGGGGGGCCTGGTGATGGTCAGTGGGCGATGGGGGGCCCGGTGATGGTCAGCGAGAGACGGGGGGCCTGGTGATGGTCAGTGGGCGATGGGGGGCCTGGTGATGGTCAGTGGGCGATGGGGGGCCCGGTGATGGTCAGTGGGCGATGGGGGGCCTGGTGATGGTCAGTGGGCGATGGGGGGCCTGGTGATGGTCAGTGGGCGATGGGGGGCCTGGTGATGGTCAGTGGGCGATGGGGGGCCTGGTGATGGTCAGTGGGCGATGGGGGGCCCGGCGATGGTCAGTGGGCGATGGGGGGCCTGGTGATGGTCAGTGGGCGATGGGGGGCCTGGTGATGGTCAGTGGGCGATGGGGGGCCTGGTGATGGTCAGCGAGAGACGGGGGCCCGGCGATGGTCAGTGGGCGATGGGGGGCCCGGCGATGGTCAGCGGACGATGGGGGGCCTGGTGATGATCAGTGGGCGATGGGGGGCCCGGCGATGGTCAGTGGGCGATGGGGGGCCTGGTGATGGTCAGTGGGCGATGGGGGGCCCGGCGATGGTCAGTGGGCGATGGGGGGCCTGGTGATGGTCAGTGGGCGATGGGGGGCCCGGTGATGGTCAGTGGGCGATGGGGGGCCCGGCGATGGTCAGTGGGCGATGGGGGGCCTGGTGATGGTCAGTGGGCGATGGGGGGCCCGGTGATGGTCAGTGGGCGATGGGGGGCCTGGTGATGGTCAGTGGGCGATGGGGGGCCCGGCGATGGTCAGTGGGCGATGGGAGGGTCTGGTGATGGTCAGTGGGCGATGGGGGGCCCGGTGATGGTCAGTGGGCGATGGGGGGCCCGGTGATGGTCAGTGGGCGATGGGGGGCCTGGTGATGGTCAGTGGGCGATGGGGGGCCTGGTGATGGTCAGTGGGCGATGGGGGGCCTGGTGATGGTCAGTGGGCGATGGGGGGCCTGGTGATGGCCAGCGAGAGACGGGGGCCCGGCGATGGTCAGTGGGCGATGGGGGGCCTGGTGATGGTCAGAGGGCGATGGGGGGCCTGGTGATGGTCAGTGGGCGATGGGGGGCCTGGTGATGGTCAGTGGGCGATGGGGGGCCCGGCGATGGTCAGCAGACGAGACGTTAAACCGAGGCCCTGTCTGCAACGTAAAAGATCCCATGGTCAATATTTATCCCTCAATCAACATCACTAAAACAGATTATCTGGTCATTATCAAATTGCTGTTTGTGGGAGCTTGCTGTGCGCAAATTGGCTGCCACGTTTCCCACATTACAACAGTGAGTACACTTCAAAAAGTACTTCATTGGCTGTAAAGCGCTTTGGACATCCTGAGGTCATTAAAGGTGCTATAGAAATGCAGGTCTTTGACAACTCAAGTTGAGGTTGAACGATGGAAATGCTGGTTTCGTGCTGCGTTTGTCAGTCCTGTGGGTCATCACTTGTTCCAGTTGATGGATGACCATCCCTTCATGCTCCGTTGAGTTTGACCTTGTGATTGAGGTTTGCCCTTGTGATCCACAGTCTCTAAATTGTCAGACTGCTTATCCGACATCCAGTACTGGATGAACAGAAATTCTCTCCAATTAAATATCCCTAACCACCGACTCCATCCCTCTCCCCAGCTCCTGTCTGAGTCTGAACCACACTGTTCACAATCTTGGCGTCATATTTGACCCTGAAATGAGCTCCCGGCCACATATCTGCAGCATAACTAAAACCGCCTCTTTCCACCTCCGTAACATCACCCGTCTCCGTCCTTGCCTCAGCTGATCTGCTGCTGAAACCCTCATCCGTGCCTTTGTTACCTCGAGACTTGACTATTCCGATGCACTCCTGGCTGGCCACCCACATTCTACCCTACGTAAACTTGAGGTGATCCAAAACTTGGCTGCCCGTGTCCCACTCACCCATCACCCCCTGTGCTCGCTGACCTACATTGGCTCCCAGTTAAGCAATGCCTCGATTTCAAAATTCTCATCCTTGTTTACAAATCCCTCCATGGCCCTACACCCCTCCCTATCTCTGTAATCTCCTCCAGCCCCACAACGCCCCGGAATATTTGCGCTCCTCTAATTCTGCCCTCTTGAGCATCCCTGATTATAATCACTCAACCATTGGTGGCCGTGCCTTCTGTTGCCTGGACCCAAGCCCTGGAACTCCCTCCCTAAACCTCTCCGCCTCTCTACCTCTCTTTCCTCAAGACGCTCCTTAAAATCTACTTTTTTGACCAAGCTTTTGGTCACCTGCCGTAATTTCTTCTTATGCGGCTCAAATTTTTTCAAATGGAGTCACATTTTTTTTGTTTTGTTTTCTAACACTGCTGTGAAGCGCCTTGGGACGTTTTACTACGTTAAAGGTGCTTTATAAACACAAGTTGTTGTTGTTAGACTGCAACTGGTCCTGCCCTGTAGGTGGCCGTGGTGCAGCCAGAACAGTTCTGAGTTCCAGAACTAGGGCCATCAGAGGAATCCGATTCCTCCTCGAGCTTGTTCTCCCAGGTGTTGTCCTGTGATGTTGGCCACAGTGAGCCGGACGTGATGGTGCGGCTGTGAGTTGGGCGAGGGACTGAGGGAGAGGAGGACTTCGCCACAGCGAGATAGTCCCAGGGTGAAGTGTCGTGTGGTTCCTGCAGACGGATAAATCTGCTTCCTTCAAATTAAAATCCTGCTATAATAATCTGCGACAAACATTGTCCTTTATTATCAGCCTGTTGGAATTTTAAAGCAGAGGCTAAGAATTGTATAAAACTTAAAATCTTAAACTAATCGGAATTTTTTTTTACCAACTACTAATGCAGTTGCACTCTGCTACCAAAATGTGTTTAATATGTGTTTAACTTTATTTACAACCTCCCTTCAAACTTGCTCTATACAGCAGTCCTTGCACAAGGGGCTGTTGTTTGCAGTAATCATATCGCTTTGGGTTTGGAAAAAAACATAAATAAAGGAAATAAATATATTGAATACATATCCCCATTTTCTCCCCCCTCCCAGGTCTTCCTCTTGAGCCCCCCTGTTCTCTTCTCCCCTCCCCCCCCCATCCGTCTCACTACACACCCACACCCCCCCACCCATCTTTTCCCACATCCCATCCCCCCTCTCCCTGCCTCCCCACTCGACTCTCTCCCTGCCCGCCCCCATCTCTCTCTCCCCCCTCCCCCCACACCATCTCCTTGCATGCCCGGGCCCGCCATCTCTCTGCCCCACCCACCTGTCTCTCTTTACTCCCCCGCATCCCCCCCACCCTCTCCCTGCCCCCCACCCGACTCTCTCTCTTTCCCGCCCCCCCCCCCATCTCTCTGTACACCCATACCCTCCTCTCCCTGCCCCTCCACCCTGTCTCACTTCTCTCCCCCCCCGCCCCACCCACCTGTATCTCTTTCCTCCCCCTATCTCCCTGCACACCCGCACCCCGCCTCCCATACCCCCCCAAGCCCCCTCTCCCCTTCCCGGTCTCCCCTGTGACCGCCCCCCCCTTCCACCCAATTAATCCCAGGTCAGGTTGTGAACACAAGAATTAACACAGGCACAAGGGGTGGAGCGGGGAGCTGGGCTCCTCGATTATTGCCTGTCCCCACGTGACCGTATATTGGGTGCATTATTCTACTAGTGATTTTAGATCTGACTCTCGGCCTCTGCCACTTCCACAGGCATCCTGAAGGACTACCTTCGGGAGCTCCCATCTCCCCTCATCACAAAGACACTGTACGAGGCGGTGCTGGAGGCCACGGCCATGTGGCCCTTGAAGATGACAATGGGCGTTCCCGAGGCCATCCCCAGTCCCGCCCACACGGTGGCTCTGCTTGACTGCCTGCCTGATCCCGAGAAGGTAACACCACACCAGCCCAGCAGCAACCAGCAGCCCCACTTTCCTGTGGGAGCCTCACTCTGTTCAAAAAGGAGAGCGGTCGCAATATTGCTTAAAGACGCAACCTGACAGTGAGGAGGGATGATATGTTACAAGGATCATCAAATGAGGCCGTATGGGTTAAACTGAAGAAGAAAAAAGGGGCGATCACACTGCTGGCAGAGTACTATAGACCCCCAAATAAACAGGGGGAGTTAGAAGAAAAAATATATTGGCAAATTTCTGAGAAGTGCAATAACAATAGGGCAGTAATAGTAGGGAATTTCAACTTTGCCAATATTAACTGGGTTAGAATCAGTGTGAAAGGTATAGAGTGAGCTGAATTCTTAAAATGCATTCAGGAGAACTTTTCTAGCCAGTACATATCAATCCCAACAAGAGAGTGGGTGGTTCTGGACTTGATTCGAAGGAATGAAGGTGGGGAGTTGGAAGGGGTATCAGTGGGAGAGCATTTTGGTTGTAGTGATCATAATTCAGTTAGATTTAGCGTAGTTATGGAAAAGGACAAAGGTAGACCAGGAGTAAAAATTCTCAATTGGAGAAAGGCCAATCTTATTAAGACACTGTACGAGATGTGATTTACCCAAAGTGGACTGGAAACAGCTACTTGAAGGTAAATCAGTGTCAGAGCAGTGGGAGGCATTCAAGGGGGAGATAGTGAGGGTTCAGAGCAAGTATGTTCCCACACAGAAAAAGGGTGGGACTCCCGTATCTAGAGCCCCCTGGATGTCAAGGGGCATCCAGGGTAGGATAAAGTGAAAAAGGGAAGCTTATGTCAGATACCACGAGCTAATTACTGCAGAAAGCCCAGGGGAACATAGAAAGTGCAGGGGTGAAGTTAGGAAAGCAAAGAGTAAGTAAAATCAAGGGAAACCCAAAGATGTTTTATAAATATATAAAGAACAAGAAGATAACTAAAGATTGAGTAGGCTTTATTCGAGACCATGAGGGTAACCTGTGCGTGGATGCAGAAGATGTGGCTATGGTTCTTGATGAATACTTGGCGTCTGTCTTCACAAAAGAGAGGGACGATGCAGACATTGTCGTTGAGGAGGAGGAGTGTGAAATATTAGATGAGATAAATATAGTGAGAGATGAAGTATTAAGGGGTTTAGCATCTTTGAAAGTGGATAAATCGTGAGTCCTGGATGAAATATATCCAGGCTGTTGAGAGAAGCAAAAGAAGATATAGCAGAGGCTCTGACCATCATTTTCCAGTTGTCTCTGGCTACAGGTATGGTGCCAGAGGACTGGAGCACTGCTAACATTGTACCATCGTTTAAAAAGGGAGAAAGGGATAGACCGAGTAATTACAGGCCAGTCAGCCTAACCTCGGTGGTGGGAAAATTATTGGAAAAAATTCTGAGGGACAAGATAAGTCTACGTTTAGAAAGACACGGATTAATCAAGGACAGTCAGCATAGGATTTGTTAAGGGAAGGTCGTGTCTGACTAACTTGATCAAATTTTTTGAGGAGATAACAAGGTGGGTCAATGAGGGTAGTGCATTTAGTGTAATGTATATGGATTTTAGCAAGGCTTTTGATAAGGTCACATGGCAGACTGGTCATGAAAGTAGAAGCCCATGGGATCCAGGGCAAAGTGGCAAGTTAGTTTGCAGATAATACAAAAAAATGGGTGTGTGGTTGATAATGTAGAAGAAAGCTGTAGACTGCAGGGAGATTCTTTTATAATTTTCTTTTTCAAATCCTTATCCAATTTCCTTTTAAATGATGGTGTGTCAGCCTCAGTAGCACCCTCATGGTACAGCATTCCCTGATCTGATAATCCTCAGTGTGAAAGGATTTGTGCTGACTTCCTGCTTTCATTCTTCCAGTGATGATCCTGTGTCTGTGTCTGATTCGCCAACCTGTGGGCACAATCTTTCACTATTAACACTTTACAAATCTTTTATCATTTTCAAACCTGCCTGACACTACTGTACACATGTATTGTGGCAGAGAGAGATGTTACATTTGTACTGGATCCCCATGAACCATGGGAGGGATTTGAAAACAAGGATGAGAATTTTGAAATCAAGGCATTGCTTCATCGGAAGTCAATGTAGGTCAGCGATCACAGGGGTGATGGGTGAGCGGGACAAGGCCAGCATTTATTGCCCACCCCTAATCGTCCTTGATGCTGGGGGGAGGGGGCTCCTTTAACCGCTGCAGTCCTATTCTTCATTGTGATTTGACTTCAAAGGCTTGCTGGGCCATTTCAGAGCACCCCCTATGTTTGGAGGGGAGAATTGGTCAGGGTTCCTGCTCCTCAGCATTACTCAGTGAAATCCCCGCGTGGGCTTTGGGTAAGGACAAGATCCATTGTCGAGGCTCGGGCATAAAATAATAGCGCTTGGGCCCGGTCCAGGACGGGTTTTATTAATAATTCTCCGGATGTGGGTGTTGCTGGCAAGGCCGGCATTTATTGCCCATCCCCAGTTGATCTGGATATAAATGAGTGGCTTGCTGGGAGACTGGAATCACATATAGGCCCAGAACGGGTAAGGACGGCAGATTTCCTTCCCTGAAGGACATTCTTCACATACATTTTGTAAAAAGAATCAACCAGGATGCAAATTCTGTCACTGGGATCTGACACTGAAGTTTCTCCTTTCTGCTAAACGAAGCGCTTTACAGCCAGTGAAGTACTTTTGGAGTGCAGTCACTGTTGTAATGTAGGAAACGCTGGGCGGGCCACATTGTCCGCATGCCCGACACGAGACTCCCAAAGCAAGCGCTCTACTCAGAACTCCTGCATGGCAAGCAAGCCCCAGGTGGACAGAGGAAACGTTTCAAGAACACCCTCAAAGCCTCCTTGATAAAATGCAATAACCCCACCGACACCTGGCCAAAGACTGCCCTATGTGGAGGAAGTGCATCCGGGAGGGCGCTGAGCACCTCGAGTCTCGTCGCCGAGAGCATGCAGAAACCAAGCGCAGGCAGCGGAAGGAACGTGCGGCAAACCGGACTCCCCACCCACCCTTTCCTTCAACCACTGTCTGTCCCACCTGTGACAGGGACTGTAATACCTGTATTGGACTGTACACCAAGAACTCATTTTTAGAGTGGAAGCAAATCTTCCTCTATTTCGAGGGGCTACCTATAATGATGATGATGTAAGAAACGCAGCCGCAAATTTGTGCACAGCAAGCTCCCACCAACAGCAACGTGATATTGACCAGATAATCTGTTTCTAGTGATCTTGGTTGAGGGATAAATATTGGCCAAGACTCTGGGAGAACTCCCCTGCTCTTCTTCCAAATAGTGCCATGGGATCCTGAGAGAGCAGACGGGGCCTCGGTTTAACGTCTCATCTGAAAGACGGCACCTCCAACAATGCAACGCCCCCTCAGCACTGCACTTGGAGTGTCAGCCTGGATACTGTGCTCGGAGCTTGAACCCATGACCTTCTAACTCCAGGGTGAGAGTGCTGCCCACTGAGCCACAGATGACACTGAAGGAGTCCATTTGGCCCATGGTGCTGACTCCACATTGGATGTGGCTCCTGCATTACCAGTTCCCAGCTCTTTCCCCGCCCCTTCAGTATCTCTCCTCTTTTATGCAAGTTCCTTGCCCTCTTGTGGTAATGTGCTGCATGTTCGAATAACCCCATGTGTGTAAAGGTTTGTTCCAGGTATGCTGCCCGTGCTAAACCTGAGGGTGTTTTATTTTTTTCCACAATTTAAAAAGAAGTCTTCAATTGGATAGCTAGCAACAACAACTTGTATTTATATAGCGCCTTTAATGTAATAAAACGTCCCAAGGCGCTTCACAGGAGTATTCTGCGATAAAAATGTTGTCACCGAGCTGCATAAGTAGAAATTAATACAGACGACCAAAAGCTTGGTCAAAGAGGTTTTAAGGAGAGTCTTGAAGGAGGAAAGAGAAGCGGAGAGATTTAGGGAGGGAGTTCCAGAGCTTGGGGCCCAGGCAACAGAAGGCATGTCCACTGATGATTGAACGATTATAATCGGATGCTCAAGAGGGCAGGATTAGAGGAATGCAGACTTCGCGGGGGGGTGGGGGGAGGGTTTGTGGGGCTGGAAGAGATTACAGAGATAGGGAGGCCATGGAGAGATTTGTAAACAAGGATGAGAATTTTAAAATCGAGACATTGTTTAACCGGGAGCCAATGTAGGTCAGCGAGCACAAGGTGATGGGTGAGCAGGACTTGGTGCGAGTTTGGACACGGGCAGCCGAGTTTTGGATCACCTCTAGTTTACGTAGGGTAGAATGTGGGAGGCCAGCCAGGTGTGCGTTGGAATAGTCAAGTCCAGAAGTAACAAAGGCATGGATGAGGGCTTCAACAGTGGATGAGCTGAGGCAAAGGCGGAGACGGGCGATTTTATGGAGGTGGAAATAGGCGGTCTTAGTTATGCTGCAGATATGTGGTCGGAAGCTCACTTAGCAATCTGGTCGTGCGGGGCCCCTTGGGGAAGAGTGGCCATAATATGGTAGAATTCTTCATTAAGATGGAGAGTGACACAGTTAATTCAGAGACTAGGGATCTGAACTTAAAGAAAGAAAACTTTGACGGTATAAGACGTGAATTGGCTAGGATAAACTGGAGAATGATACTTAAAGGGTTGACGGTGGATAGGCAATGGCAGAGATTTAAATATCACATGGGTGAACTACAACAATTGTACATCCCTGAGTGGCGTAAGAATAAAAAAGGGAAGGTGGCTCAACCGTGGCTAACAAGGGAAATTAGGGAAAGTGTTAAATCCAAGGAAGAGGCATATAAATTGGCCAGAAAAAGCAGCAAACCTGAGGACTGGGAGAAATTTAGAATTCAGCAGAGGAGGACTAAGGGTTTAATTAGGAGGGGGAAAATAGAGTACGAGAGGAAGCTTGCTGGGAACATAAAAACTGACTGCAAAAGCTTCTATAGATATGTGAAGAGAAAAAGATTAGTGAAGACTAATGTAGGTCCCTTGCAGTCAGAATCAGGGGAATTCATAATGGGAAACAAGGAAATGGCAGACCAATTGAACAAATACTTTGCTTCTTGTAGTGTATGGCGAAAGAGTCAGACTGAACACTGTGAGCTCAAAGTAAAGTGTGACCGTAGTTTTTTATTGCAGGTCTCCAGAGTGCCTCTCCAACCTATGAAGCCTCCTTAAATACCTGTGCTCCTAAGGAATTATGGGATCCCTTAGACTCCAGGGGATGAGCCCTCTTGTGGCTGCACAGAGTAAATACAAGTCCACATATATAACAACAACCCCCTCCTCCGCCACCCCAAAGTCAATCGTGTAACTGTTTACAATGTGAGTTGGTCTGGGCCCCTTCTTGCCCTGGTTGATCGTCTCGGTGTGAAAGCTGGTGTTGTTGAATCATTTGTTGGACCCTCGCTGGGCTGCTTTGCAGCTCGTCTTGTTGGGCTGCCTGGTGTGTTGGGCCCTGCAGGGCTGCTGTGGGTGATGGGTTCTGCTTCGTGGTCAACCGTGGTGCCGGTTGCCACTGGTGTGTATGTTGGGGGATCAAAAAAAATAGTGTCCAAGGTGGGTTGCTCAGGATAGTCCATGAATCTGAGTTTGATTTGGTCCAAGTTTTTCCGATGAATGAGTCCATTTAAAAGTTTTACCCGAAACACCCTGCTCCCCTCTTTGGCCACGACAATGCCAGGAAGCCACTTGGGACCTTGTCCATAATTTAATACAAATAGGATCATTGATTTCAATCTCGCGTGACACATTTGCGCGATCATGATATGCACTTTGTTGAAGCCGCCTGCTTTCTACCTGTTCATGTAGATCAGGGTGAACGGACGAGAGCCTTGTCTTAAGTGCTCTTTTCATGAGGAGTTCAGCAGGTAGGATCCCAGTGAGTGAGTGGGGTCTCATGCGGTAGCTAAGCAGGACTCGGGATAGGCGAGTCTGCAGTGAGCCTTCTGTTACCCTCTTCAAGCCTTGCTTGATGGTTTGCACTGGTCTCTCTGCCTGACCATTTAAACGGGGCAGATGTGACATGTTTGATCCCGTTACGGGTCATGAATTCTTTGAACTCAGCACTGGTAAAACATGGCCCAGTGTTGCTCACCAGGACATCGGGTAAGCCGTGTGTGGCAAACATGGCCCGCAGGCTTTCAGTAGTGGCAGCGGACATGAGAGCCGACATTATCTCACATTCAATCCACTTGGAGTACGCATCAACAACCACAAGGAACATTTTACCCAAGAACGGGCCTGAATAGTCAATGTGTACCTTAGACCACGGTTTGGAGGGCCAAGACCATAAACATAGCAGCACCTCCCTGGGTACATTGCTTAACTACGAGCATGTATTACATCTGTGAATGCAGGACTCTAAGTCCGCATCAATACCAGGCCACCACACGTGGGATCTGGCTATCGCTTTCATCATTATAATGCCTAGGTGGGTACTGTGGAGGTCATTGATGAAGGTGTCTCTGCCCTTCTTGGGGACCACTACTCGATTGCCCCACAGAAGGCAGTCTGCCTATATAGACATTTACAGGGCCGATATGACATCTTTTCGCCATTGGAACGGCTTTATTTCTTCCTGCATTTCCACTGGGACACTGGACCAGCTCCCGTGAAGCACACAGCTTTTGACTAGAGATAATAAGGGGTCCTGGCTTGTCCAGGTTCTGATCTGCCGGGCAGTGACGGGTGATTGCTGACTCTAAAATGCTTCCATAACCATGGCTAGATCTGCGGGCTGTGCCATTTCCACCCTCGTGGTGGGCAATGGCAGCCGACTGAGAGCATCGGCGCAGTTTTCTGTGCCTGGCCCGTGGCGGATGGCATAGTTGTATGCGAACAACGTGACCGCCCATCTCTGGATGCGGGCTGATGTTTTGGTATTTATCCCTTTACTCTCGGAAAATAGGGATATAAGGGGCTTATGATCAGTTTCCAATTCGAACAGGCATTGATGCATTTTCTTTACCCCATAGACACACGCTAATGCTTCTTTGTCAATCATGCTGTAGGCTCTCTCAGCCTTAGACCAATTCCTGGATGCATAAGCAGTTTCCCGAAATCATTAACTTGTTGCAATACACACCCGACGCCATATGACAACGCATCATAGTGCCAAATGTTTACATGGATCATACAACACAAGCAATTTGTTTGAGCATAACAATTTTCTCGCTTTTACAAAGGCATTTTCTTGGCTTTTGCCCCAAACCCATTCCCCCCCTTTTCGTACTAAGACATGTAGTGGTTCTAACAGTGTGCTGAGACCTGGTAAGAAGTTACCAAAGTGTTGAAGAGTCCCAGAAACTACCGCAGCTCCGTCATGTTCTGTGGCCTCGGTGCGTTCTCGATTGCCTCCGTCTTCACGTTGGTGGGCCTGATGCTGACCGTTGCAATCCTCCTTGCCAAGAACTCCACTTCAGGCGCCAGGAAAACGCACTTCGAGTGTTTTAACCTGAGCCCCACGCGGTTGAGTCGAATAAGAACCTCCTCCAGGTTCTGCAGGTGCTCGACTGTGTTCTGACCTGTGACTAAGATGTCTTCTGGAAGACCACGGTGTGTGGGACCGACTTCAGTAAACTTTCCATGTTTCTCTTGAATATCGCCGCCGCTGATCGGATTCCAAATGGGCATCTGTTATAAAAAAAAAAAAAAGACTTTTGTGCATGTTGATGCAGGTGAGGGCCTTCGATGATTTCTCCAGTTCCTGCGTGATGTAGGCTGAAGTCACATCCAGCTTTGTGAACGTCTTTCCTCCCGCCAGCATTGCAAAGAGGTCGTCTGTCTTTGGTAGTGGGTATTGATCCTGCAGGGAGAAACGATTGGTAGTTACTTTGTAATCACCACAGATTCTGACGGTGCCGTCTCCCTTGAGGACTGGGGCAATAGGACTGGCCCACTTGCTGAACTCGATCGGTGAAATGATGCCCTCTCTTTGCAGCCGGTCTAGCTCGATCTCTACCCTTTCTTTCATCATGTACGGTACTGCTCTCGCCTTGTGATGGATGGGTCGTGCCCCCGGAATTAGGTGGATCTGCACTTTTGCTCCTTGGAATTTCCCGATGCCTGGTTCGAACAGTGAAGGAAATTTGTTTAAGACCTGTGCACATGAAGTGTTGTCAGCGGGCGATAGCGCTCGGACGTCGTCCCAGTTCCAGCGTATCTTTCCCAGCCAGCTACTGCCGAGCAGCATGGGACTATCACCCGGTACCACCCAGAGTGGTAGCTTGTGTACCGTTCCATCATCGGAGACCTTTACGGTAGCACTGCCGATTACAGGAATCAGTTCTTTTGTGTAAGTTCTTAGTTTCTTGCGAACTGGAGTTAAGACTGGCCTTGAGGCCTTGTTGCACCACAACCTTTCGAAAGTCTTTTTGCCCATGATGGACTGGCTCGTACCCGTGTCCAGCTCCATTGACACCGGGAGTCCATTTAGTTCAACATTCAGCATTATCGGGGGACAATTTGTGGTGAATGTGTGCACCCCATGTACCTCTGCCTCCTCTGTCTGAGGCTCTGGTTCGTCATAATCCTCCGTGGATCTGTCTTCCTCTGCAATATGGTGGTTTGCAGATTTAACAGGCTTTGCAGCTCGCCTGCACACTCGGAGATGTCCCATTATTCCACAGCCCTTGCAAACGTACTCTTTGAATCAGTATGAATGGAAACAATGATTACCCCCGTAGCGCCAACAAGGTGTTAATGGCCTTGCATTCATCACCCTTGATGGTGGACTCTGAGACATCTGCAGACATGCAGCTGCAGGTATGTGTGACCTGCCCTGTATGTTACGATTCAAAAACATCACTTTGTTCACAGTACTTGTAGCAGCACTTGTGTGCTGAGTGATTTGCGTCGTATTGTCACTGGTGGCAATGAATGCCTGGGCTATCACTATGGCCTTACTCAAGGTTGGGGTCTCTACAGTTAAAAGTTTGCGAAGTATGGTTTTGTGGCCAATGCCAAGTATGAAAAAGTCTCTGAGCATATGCTCCAAATGTCCTTCAAATTTGCAATGTCCTGCAAGGCGTCTTAGCTCGGCGACATAACTCACCACTTCCTGGCCTTCAGACCTTTTGTAGGTGTAGAACCGGTTCCTTGCTATCAGAATGCTTTCCTTCGGGTTCAAATGCTCTCCGACCAGTGTGCACAAATCATCGTATGATTTCTCCGTGGGTTTCGCTGGAGTGAGCAGATTCTTCATGAGGCCGTACGTTGGTGCCCTACAGAAGTTGAGGAGATCGCCCTTCGTTTGGCAGTGCTCTCTTCCCCATCTAGTTCGTTGACCACGAAGCATTGGTCGAGTCGCTCCACAAAAGTTTCCCAATCATCCTCCTCCGACAATTTCTCCAGAATGCCCACTGTTCTCTGCATCTTTGGGTTCGCTATCTGTATTTCGATGCCAGTTGTAGAGTACGGAGAAAGAGTCAGACTGAACACTGTGAGCTCAAAGTAAAGTGTGACCTTAATCTTTTATTGCAGGTTTCCAGAGTGCCTCTCCAACCTGTGAAGCTTCCTTAAATACCTGTGCTCCCAAGGGATTATGGGATCCCTTGAGACTCCAGGGGATGAGCCCTCTAGTGGCTCTACAGGGTAACTACAAGTCCACATATATAACAAACTGGGCCTGTATTCACTGGAGTTTAGAAGAATGAGAGGGGATCTCATAGAAACATATAAAATTCTGACAGGATTGGATAGGTTAGAAGCAGGAAGAATGTTCCCGATGTTGGGGAAGTCCAGAACCAGGGGTCACAGTCTAAGGATAAGGGGTAAGCCATTTAGGACCGAGATGATGAGAAACTTCTTCACCCAGAGAATTGTTAAACTGTGGAATTCTCTACCGCAGAAAGTTGTTGAGACCAGTTCGTTAGACATATTCAAGAGGGAGTTAGATATGGCCCTTACGGCTAAAGGGATCAAGGGGTATGGAGAGAAAACAGGAAAGGGGTACTGAGGTGAATGATCAGCCATGATCTTATTGAATGATGGTGCAGGCTCGAAGGGCCGAATGACCTACTCCTGCACCTATTTTCTATGTTTCTATGTTTCTGTAACCACTTGCTTTGAACTGGGAGGCAATCAGAAAAATGGAATTGCTGGTCACGTTCTTTTACAAATTGGAATGCAGTGCTCCTGCAGAGGTCCCAGCCACAGACACAGCCGGGAAGTCTTGCTGCTGAGTTGTGATGTGGACTGCTCACTGCTGGTCCGAAAGTAGAGCGATGGCAGACTTTCCTCACAAACCGTGCGTTGTAGCCCGCTGCCATCGTGCTCTGGGATGCAGAGGAGAGGATGTAATGCTTCAGTTCCAGAGCTTTGAAAGTAAATGCCCTCAGTTCTGGGCACTGCACCTCCGGAGAGAAAGGAAGGAAGAAAGACCTGAATTTATATTGCGCCTTTCACGACCACCGGACGTCTCGAGGTGCTTTACAGCCACTGAAGCACTTTGAGTGTAGTCACTGTTGCAATGTGGGAAACGTGGCAGCCAATTTGTGCACAGCAAGCTCCCACACACAGCAATGTGATAATGACCAGATAATCTATTTTTTTTTTTGTTCTGTTTATTGACGGATAAATATTGGCTGGGACACCGGAAATAACCTTCCCTGCTCTTCTTCAAAATAGCGCCATGGGATCTTTTACGTCCACCTGAGAGCAGACGAGGCCTTGGTTTTAATGTCTGATCCGAAAGACAGCACCTCTGACAGTGCGGCGCTCCCTCAGCACTGCACTGAAGTGTCGATCAAGATTTTTGAGCTCAAGTCTCTGGAGTGGGACTTGAACCCCAGCCTTCTGACTCAGAGGCGAGTGTGCTGCCCACTGAGCCACAGCTGACACTATTAGCCCAGGCGTGGGTAAAGTGCAGATTGACCTGAATGATACCGGGGCTAAGAGGGTTGAATTAAGGTTGAGGATGATCTAATTGAGGGATTTAAAATTATAAAAGGATTTGGTAGAGTAGATACAGGGAAACTATTTCCTCTGGTGGGGGAATCCAGAACAAGGGGGCAGAGTCTTAAAATAAGAGCTGGGCTGTTCAGGACTGTTGAATCAGGAAGCACTTTGTCACACACAGGGTAGTGGAAATCTAGAACTCTCGCTCTCAAAAGGCTGTGGATCCTGGGGGTCAATTAAAATTTTCAACACTCAGATTGACAGATTTTTTATTAGGTGAGGGTATCAAGTGATAAGGCAGCTAAATTCAGTTGAGGTATAGATAAGTCATGGTCTCATTACCTGGCGGAACTGGCTCGAGGGGCTGAATGACCTCCTTGGCTGCCATGTCTTTGATTGTGATTCTCCACAGGAATCGGTCTTTTTCTTCACTCTGCAATGGTGGGAGCAGGCCTTTCTGCAATACAGTGCAGTTTCGTTTTCCATATTTACGAAAGGATATACTTGCTTTGGAGGCAGTTCAGAGAAGGTTCACTAGGTTGATTCCGGGGATGAGGGGGTTGACTTATGAGGAAAGGTTGAGTAGGTTGGGCCTCTACTCATTAGAATTGAGAAGAATGAGAGGTGATCTTATGATTATGAGGGGGCTTGACGAGGTGAATGCAGAGAGGATGTTTCCACTGATGGGGGAGACTAGTACAAGAGGGCATGATCTTAGAATAAGAGGCCGCCCATTTAAAACTGAGATGAGGAGAAATTTCTTCTCTGAATGTTGTAACTCTGTGGAATTTGCTGCCTTTGAGCTGTGGAGGCTGGGACATTGAATAAATTTAAGATAGAAATAGACAGTTTCTCAAACGATAAGGGGAGAAGTGGTTATGGGAAGCGGACAGGAAAGTGGAGTTGAGTCCATGATCAGATCAGCCATGATCTTATTGAATGGCGGAGCAGGTTCGAGGGGCCATATGGCCTACTCCTGTTCCTATTTCTTATGTTCCATCATAGTTGGCCTTGGCTCAGTTGTAGCACTCTCCCATCAGAGTCAGAAGGTCGTAGGTTCAAACCCTGCTCCAGGACTTGTGTCAACTCAGAGTATGGACTCCAGTGTATTACAGAGGGAGTGCAGCGCTCTCAAAGATTTCCTCCTTCAGCTGTGGCACTAAATTGAGACCCTAGCTGCCAGTTCTGGCAGGTCAGGTGGACGTTACGGATCCCATGACACTGTTTGAAGACGCACAAGGAATTCTCCCAAAGTACCCAACATTCCTTCCTCAACCATCGCCACCAACCACTCGTTCGTTAGTCACCTCATTGCTGCCTATGGGATCTTGCAGTGCACAAAATGGTTGTTGCAAAGTAATTCATTGTATGCAAAGGGCTTTTAGGCATTGGTTAAGTGGGAGGCGAGGAGCTGCATAGATCCGAGGCCCTGCGAAAGGATGGTTTCAGTGCAGAGGAGGAGGAAGTACATGGAGGGCATGGGTTTGTAGATTATATGGGACCACGGTGCAAAGTTTGGAGGAGTAGTGACCATAGTGTGATGAAAGTAGAAATGAGCAAGGTTGTGACATGCATTGGAGGCAGTTCAGAGAAGGTTCACGAGGTTGATTCCTGAGATGAAGGGGTTGTCTTATGAAGAAAGGTTGAGTAGTTTGGGCGTATACTCATTAGAGTTTAGAAGAATGAGAGGTGATCTTATTTGAAACGTGTAAGATTCTGAGGGGGATTGACAGGGTAGATGCAGAGAGGATGTTTTCCCTCGTGGGGGAATCTAGAACTTGGGGGCATAGTCTCAGAATAAGGAGTCGCCTATTTAAAACTGAGATGAAGAGGAATTTCTTCTCTGAGGTTCGTGAAGCTTTGGAATTCTCTGCCCAGAGAGCTTTGGAGGCTGGGTCATAGTTAAGGTTGAGATAGACAGATTTTTGCACGATAAGGGAGTGGAGGCTTATGGGGAACGAGCAGGGAAGTGGAGTTGAGGCTCCAAGGTAACCAAGGCTGGGAACGCAATATCCAGGCGTATTCAATATTCAGGAAGGACAGACAGGAAGGAAAAGGAGATGGGATAGCGTTACTGGTTAAAGAGGAGATTAACATATTAGAGTGATGGGAATCTATATGGATAGAGCTGCGAAACACCGAAGAGCAGCAAACATTAGTGGGAGTTGTGTACAGACCACCAAACAGTAGTAGGGAGGTTGGGGATGGCATCAAACAAGAAATTAGGGATGCGTGCAATAAGGATACAGCAGTTATCATGGGTGACTTTAATCTGCATATTGATTGGACTAACCAAACTGGTAGCAATACTGTGGAGGAGGATTTCCTGGAGTGTATAAGGGATGGTTTTCTAGACCAATATGTCAAGGAGCCAACTAGAGAGCAGACCATCCTAGACTGGGTCTTGTGTAACAAGAAGAATTATTGAGCAAGGGGCCCCTTGGGGAAGAGTGACCATAATATGGTAGAATAATTCATTAAGATGGAGAGTGACACAGTTAATTCAGAGACTAGGGTCCTGAACCTACTTAAGGAAGTGGCCTTAGAAATAGTGGATGCATTGGTGATCATTTTCCAACAGTCTGTCGACTCTGGATCAGTTCCTATGGACTGGAGGATAGCTAATGTAACACCACTTTTTAAAAAAGAAGAGAGAGAGAAAACGGGTAATTATCGACTGGTTAGCCTGACATTAGCCTGAGGAAAATGTTGGAATCAATCATTAAGAATGAAATAGCAGCGCATTTGGAAAGCAGTGACAGGATTGGTTCAAGTCAGCATGGATTTATGAAAGGGATGTAACTAGCAGAGTGGACAAGGGAGAACCAGTGGATGTGGTTAATTTGGACTTTCAAAAGGCTTTTGACAAGGTCCCGCACAAGAGATTGGTGTGCAAAATCAAAGCGCATGGTATTGGGGGTAATGTACTGACATGGAAAGAGGACTGGTTGGCAGACAGGAAGCAGAGAGTCTGGATAAACGGGTCCTTTTTGGAATGGTAGGCAGTGACTAGTGGAGTGCCGCAGGGTTCAGTGCTGGGACCTCAGCTCTTTACAATATACATTAACGATTTAGATGAAGGAATTGAGTGTAATATCTCCAAGTTTGCAGATGACACTAAACTGGGTTGGTGGTGTGAGTTGTGAGGAGGACGCTGTCGAAATCTCGACCTCAGAAAAGAATGACTCCGACACTTACAGCTCCGATGGAAGTTTCCCTTTTAATTTACTTGCTCGCAAGGGGTAGGTTTCACTCAGTCAAGGGCAAAATGAAACCTCCGCAATGGTACAGCTTCACAAGATATTTATACAGTAAAACCCAAGTTCTGGCCTCTCCCTGTGTATTGCTCTGTCTCACAGTCAGTGAATACAGATAAAGAGTTAATTACTATATCCTGGTACTGAAATGGTGTCAAGATATTCCCTTTTGTCAGGGTTATCAGAAAGCCAAACGGCCATTACTCCATGAGTCATAGGTAATGGGCTATCACCTGTCTTGTATTGTATCAGGATTATCCAATTTCCTGGTCAGTTTACCTGTTTGCTTCAAATGGATGAGGTAAAGGAAAGAGATAATGGCTAGAAGATAAGGGTGGGGTGACATGGAACTCCTGTAGTGTAGACAATAGGAGAGCACCATGGGGGTTACTTGTCTCAGCATGACTTGTCTCCTAGCTGTCTGATAACCATCAGCCATCTAACAGCAGGTTTAGCTGTTTAAAATAAGCTGGCTGCTAAAATGCAGAAAGTTCTGGAAGGGCCAGGACTCCATTTTAATCAAAAGGCACACAAATACCGTTTGGTATCAGCTTAGATAAAAATACATTTCCACATTCCCCCATTTTGTCCTTCACAAGGACAACTCAATCCATTCTGATCTTGTACAGTCTCTCCATTTCCATTTCTACACAAGAGCCTTCAGCAGTTGTTGCTACCATAACTCTAGCCGTGGCCTCGGTAGGTAACATAGTTTCTCCAACCCTGGCACAGCAACACTTAATGACGACAAATAATAGATACAGGGCGAAGACTATCAGCAGGAATATGATCAAACCCTGTACCACAGATTTCCCCAGGGCTCCCAACCATCCTGATGCCCAACCCCACAAGGTGATACCGTCCTGGCCAACTGTCTGTTTATACTCTATTACCTTTTTCCTGATGTTTTCAGCTAGACTGCCGATATCTTCTGATTTATCTGGGATATATGTACAGCATTCTTCACCTATTAATGCGCATGTCCCTCCCTCCTTGGCTAGGAGATAATCTAAGGCCATACGATTTTGGAGAGCCACTGTTCGAATAGCTACCATTTCGTCATTTATCCCTTCAAAGGCTTGGGAAGTTGCGTTGGCTACTGATTCTACTAAGTTAGCCAGTTCCCGTAACTGCCATTCGGTCGATGCTATTCCATAGGGTGGCACCATTACCTTGAATATTCCGTTTAGCCACGTCAAATCCCGTTTAAATCTGTGGCTTCCATAGGCCTCCCTTAGAGTCCTTACTGATCTGATAAGGGGTACCACATATCCTAAGTAACAGGACCCTGTCCAGTTGGCTGGTAACCATGGGTAGGCTTTATGGCCACAAATAAAGTAGGTGCAATTATAGGACGTCAGCTCCTGGTCCTTTCGCACTGTCCCTACTCGAGTGGTCTCACCTTCCCACCCTTCACCTGGGGCTTTGTTAGGGACCGTTGTCCAGCCAACGGTTGCTATCTTTCTCTCAGTCGGATTAGTTGTGGCTTGCCATTTAATCATTTGGGAACACTTGCTGCGTCCCATTTCTGGTCCTTTTGTCTCATTACTCACTAGGCATATTATACCCTCAGGATTTCTTATTCTGGGAGTAATGCTTAGGAAGGGAGGCTGATGGTTATTATCATAATTGGGCTGGTACCATCCCTGGAAGGCTGTAAGTTTATACCCTGCCGACCTCCATTCTGTTTGCTCCTTCGTTTCTGGTCCCTTAGTTAGTTTTGTCCTGTTTTGCACTGTCAACCATTCTACCATTTCTGATTCGTTAAAGGGGACAGATCTCAGGGGAATACCCCCCCTGGAGTGGACAGGTACATGGGAACATATCCAGCAACTCGACAAGTTTCTTTCTTGAGCATACCTATGACTCAGTGCCATAAATACGTTTACGTGCAATTCCCTTCGGTGGTGGGTCTGTACCCCTGGTGTAATCAATAATGCGAAGTAAAACCCTGTCAAGCCCAGCACCATCAGTCCCCATAGTCCATACAGTTCTTTATTCAGTCTTCCTTTTTCTGTTCCTCTGATTCCTTCGTCCCTTCCTCCTGGTCGGGTGCCCGTTTGCAATGGGATGCGTGGATCCATGTTGGTCTTTCCTTTACCTTGATTGCAGTATTGGTCGCCAGCAGGACCTGGTATGGTCCTTCGAATCTTGGCTGTAGACTGCTTTTCCTTTTAAAAATCTTGATGTAAACGAATTCCCCTGGCTCCAGGTTATGACACTTCCCTTCCGCTGGCTTGACTTGGGCTTCCTTTACCTGTGAATGAAAGCTGGAAATACATTTGGTTAGTGCAATACAATAATTCAACATATTTTCCTCCATTTTGTGGATGTCCATCTGTTTTGCAGTAAATGGTGCTGTAAAAGGTAGTCGTTGGGGACGTCCCATAACTATCTCATGCGGTGACAGGCCTGTTGTTCTGTTGGTTGTAGATCGCATTACCATCAAAGCTAAGGGCAGCAGTTCTGTCCATTTCAGTCCAGTGTCATTGCATAGTTTTGCCAGCTTATTTTTAAGCATTCCATTATATCTTTCAACAAGTCCAGCTGATTGTGGATGATAACTGCAATGAAAACGTTGATTAATCTGTAAAGCTTTACACATTTCTCTTATGACAGTTCCCGTGAAATGTGACCCGTTATCACTGGAAAGCTTAGCAGGGATTCCGAAGCGCGGTACAATTTCTTTTAACAAACATTTAGCAACAGTAGTGGCATCGGCCTTTTTACATGGAAAGGCTTCAATCCATCTAGAGAACACATCTACAATAACTAATACATACTTGAATCCCATACACATAGGTAATTCAATAAAATCCATTTGTAAATGTACAAAAGGCCCGATTGGATTTGGGTGGGAGGCAGATTCTACTTTTTCCGTCTTACCCGGATTCATTGTCTGACAGGTAACACAATTTTCACAGATTTGTTTTGCAATTGCCGAAATACCTGGTGCATACCAAGTTGCCAAAATATAATCTGCCAATCCCCCTTTGCCTGCATGTGTGAATGTATGAACACATCGGGCAATCCATGGAAGTAAGGATCTAGGGGCCACCACGCGGCCGTCATGGTGAACCCATATTCCTTCTGGATTTTTATAACATTGATCCTTCGTCCAGGTCACCACCTCCTCCGTACTGGCCTGTGTCTGAAAGGCCAGCACGTCATTAATAGTGGGTGGCGGGTCTGAGCAATTATTTTTCCTTAGTGGGAACAATGACACCTGCATCCCCCCTTTCGACAGAGCTGCTGACTTAGCTGCATTATCAGCTCTGGCATTCCCGAGTGCCACCTCATTCGACTGGCCTGTATGTGCTTGGCATTTGATAATGGCAAGTTTTAAGGGGCATTGAATGGCTCGCAGGAGATTTTCCACTTGTTCTGCATTTTTGATAGGGGTTCCTGAAGAAGTCAGGTACCCGCGAATCTTCCAAATTTGTCCATAGTCATGTGATACCCCAAAAGCATACCTGGAGTCAGTGTAGATATTAACTGTGTGTCCTTCAGCCAGAATACAGGCTCGAGTTAACGCAAACAATTCGGCTTGTTGGGCTGAAAAGGAGTCTGGAAGAGAGGCTGTTTCGACAACATTAAACTGAGTTACAATTGCATAAGCCGCTCTAGGTTGGCCCCTATCATTTCGTAAGGCTGATCCGTCAACATAGTACACTAGCTCAGGGTTACACATTGGTACATCTGTTAGATTGATACGTGGTTTAGTCACTAATTCGGTTACCATTTCACATGAATGGGGTTCGCCGTCGTCTTCCGTGGGGAGTAGAGTGGCTGGATTTAAGGTAGTACATCTTTTGATGACAAGGTTCGGATTTGATAACAGTTCGACCTCGTATTTAGTGGTTCTTGCGGAGGTTAGGTGTTGGGTGGCACATTTAGTAAGTAAAATCTCGACAGAGTGTGGGATATACAAAATGGTCTGATGATTTAGAGTTATTGGCTGAGCCTGTTGCATAGCATAATAAGCTGCTGCCACTGAAGGAAGACATCCTGGTAGTCCGCGTCCCACTGGGTCTAGTTGGGTACTGAAATACGCTACCGGTCGCTGCCTGTCCCCATGTAACTGAGTCAAAACAGATTGTGCAAAACCCGACTTGTGATGCACAAATAAGTTGAATAGCTTAGTGTAATCTGGTAATCCCAAGGCTGGTGCTGAAGTGAGGGACTGCTTAAGGTTCTGGAAAGCATTCTGGGATACTTCATTCCACATCCTTTAAGCATTGTGAGAATATAGTAGATTCATTCACAGCTCGTAGGTCATGGCCAAACCTCCATTTGTGTGGGCTTCTGAACTGGACAAATCTGTGTGTTACACGGACTTCTCATTTATGCTTATAGTGATTCACAGATCACAGAATGTAAAGTACTTGTTTTCTAATTTTATTAAAAGGCTTCCAAACCCAAGATTTTTCCAATACACCCAAAATGTTGATCAAGAGATCACCTGAAATATCTCAAAATCCTAATTCAACTATTGTACTGTCACTCTTTATCAAAAAAAATCCTCTTACTGAGCTAAAAGCTTTTGTACCAAGAATTTACACCAAGGACAATGAGAGTGTACTCCCCCAGCCTGCACCTCGAGAGACCCACAAAGGCTTTTTAAAAAAAAAGGCATTACAACTTTTAACCACCGGGACCATGTCTCAACTTGTGCATTTCCTAGCTCCGTAACCTCTCATCCGAATAAATCCACACCTGCGCTTCTAACTTAAAATGTCTTAAACTTCCCACATACAGGACAACACTATGAAGGGTTAAAAAACTTCACTTTGTTTGAAAAAGTGGGCGGAGCTAAAACAAACAGGCAGCTCCACAACTTTTCCAAACAGGTTTCCAGACACAAGGAAAAAAGACAGAAGCACTCTCATTCAAAGACAAGACATTCACGCACTCTCATTCAAAGACGAGACATTCACAAGTCTCTCTCCATTCAATAAAGCTTTTTCTTTTACTAGCTTCATTTTTTTTTTCATAAGTCACTATCAGGTTCTCTTTTTTTTTTACATTTGATTTACTTCCTCTGTTAATTTTACATGGGCTTGAAGAATCGGAACCCAGGCCTTTTCTATTACTTTCCTTTTTTTTTTTCTGGATCTCTGTTTATAAGACACTCCTGGAGACAAGTTGTTCTCTCTAAATTAAATGAACCATCGGGTGGAAATGGCCTGTTTTCACCCTTAGTCCACTTTACTGGTTTTTGTTTCTTTGGTCAATTGAAGACTGACCACAATTCTGGAGCATGACATAGGCTGGTGTGCCTTTTGTGGTGTTTTAACTTGCTCCGGCACCCATTCTGGATGATTAAGATTTTCCCACAGTTTCTGATCTCACAATCCTTTCGGCCAACCGAGTTCTCTACGCCCACTTCTCCTGGCCGTTACGTGGCCTGAAAAGGCTCTTAATTCGGGCTCAGTCTGGGTGTGTGAGATATGTTGGCATGAACCAATCGTAGTTGATCAATCAGTTACTGTTTCTTTTCCTAATCAATCGTTGTGTTTTTTTTTTCGAATCACAACTTTCCCTAGTGACTCTTCCCGTTTCTCTAATGGCAATGACTCACAAAGGTATTGCACCCAACAGTAATACAAGGACAACAAACAATATTCCCGTGAGTACACAAATCATAACCTCTAAACAAATTCTCAGTCTGCGTTGTACGCCACTACAGACAGAGTCCTTAACTTATCCTAATAACAGCTGATAAAACTTAAGGTTCCGTACCCAAACTCTTTGATCGATTGCGCTCTTTTTTTTTTAATAGTCTTGTCACATAAGAACCCCTTCCGAATTAAAAACAATAAAAATCTTATCACATAAGAACCTTCGATCGATTATTAGCGCTTTCTTTTTTTCTTTTCTTTTAATAGTCTTATCACATAAGAACCCCTTCCGAATTAAAAACGATAAAAATCTTATCATATAAGAACCTGGAACCCTTTTCGATCGACTAGCGCTTCCTTACCTACTGAAATCTTCCCCGGGCTGTCTCGAGATTTTTTCCAGAACCTGTTCTCTTCTGCTGGCGAGCTGAGAAAGAAATGGTTATAAAAAAAATACCTTTAACTTTTAAATGCCGAGTCTTGTAGATGCAGTACCTCAGCTGTGGACAACAGATTACATCTGCGATTCAACAGTGAAGAAACCTCTTGTGAGCAAAGGCTCACCTTGTTTGGCCACCGAAGCCTTTCACTGGAGAGGCACTATGCCTGTATCCGTTTTACTCACAGAACAGAGAGTATGCATCTCGGTGGAACCTCCAATAACTGTCGAAATCTCGACCTCAGAAAAGAATGACTCCGACACTTACAGCTCCGATGGAAGTTTCCCTTTTAATTTACTTGCTCGCAAGGGGTAGGTTTCACTCAGTCAAGGGCAAAATGAAACCTCCGCAATGGTACAGCTTCACAAGATATTTATACAGTAAAACCCAAGTTCTGGCCTCTCCCTGTGTATTGCTCTGTCTCACAGTCAGTGAATACAGATAAAGAGTTAATTACTATATCCTGGTACTGAAATGGTGTCAAGATATTCCCTTTTGTCAGGGTTATCAGAAAGCCAAACGGCCATTACTCCATGAGTCATAGGTAATGGGCTATCACCTGTCTTGTATTGTATCAGGATTATCCAATTTCCTGGTCAGTTTACCTGTTTGCTTCAAATGGATGAGGTAAAGGAAAGAGATAATGGCTAGAAGATAAGGGTGGGGTGACATGGAACTCCTGTAGTGTAGACAATAGGAGAGCACCATGGGGGTTACTTGTCTCAGCATGACTTGTCTCCTAGCTGTCTGATAACCATCAGCCATCTAACAGCAGGTTTAGCTGTTTAAAATAAGCTGGCTGCTAAAATGCAGAAAGTTCTGGAAGGGCCAGGACTCCATTTTAATCAAAAGGCACACAAATACCGTTTGGTATCAGCTTAGATAAAAATACATTTCCACAACGCTAAGAGGCTGCAGAGTGACTTGGACAGGTTAGGTGAGTGGGCAAATGCATGGCAGATGCAGTATAATGTGGATAAATGTGAGGTTATCCATTTCGGGGGAAAAAACACGAAGGCAAAATATTATCTGAATGGCGGCAGATTAGGAAAAGGGGAGGTACAGCAGGCGGTGAAGAAGGCAAATGGTATGTTGGCCTTCATAGCTCGGGAATTTGAGTATAGGAGCAGGGAGGTCTTACTGCAGTTGTACTTAGTGAGGGCCTTAGTGCGGCCTCACCTGGAATATTGTGTTCAGTTTTGGTCTCCTAATCTGAGGAAGGACATTCTTGCTATTGAGGGAGTGCAGCGAAGGTTCACCAGACTGATTCCAGGGATGACTAGACTGACATATGAGGAGAGACTGGATCAACTGGGAGTTTATTCACTGGAGTTTAGAAGGATGAGAGGGGATCTCATTGAAACATATAAGATTCTGACGGGACTGGATATGTTAGATGCGGGAAGAATGTTCCCGATGTTGGGGAAGTCCAGAACCAGGGGACATATTCTCAGGATAAGAGGTAAGCCATTTAGGACTGAGATGAGGAGAAACTTCTTCACTCAGAGAGTTGTTAGCATGTGGAATTCCCTGCCGCAGAGAGTTGTTGATGCCAGTTCATTGGATATATTCAAGAGGGAGTTAGATATGGCCCTTACGGCTAAGGGGATCAAGGGGTTTGGAGAAAAAGCAAGAAAGGGGTACTGAGGGAATGATCAGCCATGATCTTATTGAATGGCGGTGCAGGCTCGAAGGGCCGAATGGCCCACTGCTGCACCTATTTTCTATGTTTCTAAAGGAAACTTCGACGGTATGAGATGTGAATTGGCTAGGATAGACTGGTGAATGATACTTAAAGGGTTGATGGTGGATAGACAATGGCATTTAAATATCACATGGATGAACTACAACAATTGTACATCTCTGTGTGGCATAAGAATAAAAAAGGGAAGGTGGCTCAACCGTGGCTAACAAAGGAAATTAGGGAAAGTGTTAAATCCAAGGAAGAGGCATATAAATTGGCCAGAAAAAGTATCAAACCTGAGGACTGGGAGAAATTTAGAATACAGCAGAGGAGCACTAAGGCTTTAATTAGGATTGGGAAAATAGAGTATGAGAGTAAGCTTGCAGGGAACATAAAAACTGACTGCAAAAGCTTCTATAGATATGTGAAGAGAAAAAGATTAGTGAAGACTAATGTAGGTTCCTTGCAGTCAGAGTCAGGGGAATTCATAATGGGGAACAAGGAAATGACAGACCAATTGAACAAATACTTTGGTTCTGTCTTCATGAAGGAAGACACGAATAACATCCCAAAAATACTAGAGGACCAAGGTCGAGCGCGAAGGGGGAACTGAGGGAAATCCTTATTAGTCAGGAAATGGTGTTGGGGAAATTGAAGGGACTGAAGGACGATAAATCCCCAGGGCCTGATTGTCTGCATCCCAGAGTACTTAAGGAAGTGGCCCTAGAAATAGTCATTTTCCAACATTCCATGGTCTCGGGATCAGTTCCTATGGACTGGAGGGTTGCTAATGTAACCCCACTTTTTAAAAAAGGTGGGAGAGAGAAAACAGGAAATTATAGACCGGTTAGCCTGACATCGGTGGTGTGGAAAATGCTGGAATCATTTATTAAAGATGTAATAGCAGCGCATTTGGAAATCAATGACAGGATCAGTCCAAGTCAGCATGGTTTTATGAAAGGGAAATCATGCTTGACAAATCTAGAGTTTTTTGAGGATGTAACTAGTAGAGTGGTTAAGAGAGAACCAGTGAATGTGGTGTATTTGGACTTTCAAAAGACTTTTGACAAGTTCCCACACAAGAGATTAGTGTGCAAAATTAAGGCACATGGTACTGGGGGTAATGTATTGACATGGATAGAGAACTGGTTGGCAGACAGGAAGCAAAGAGTGGGAATAAACGGGTCCTTTTCAGAATGGCAGGCAGTGACTAGTGAGGTGCTGCAGGGTTCAGTGCTGGGACCCCAGCTATTTACAATATACATTAATGATTTAGACGAAGGAATTGAATGTAATATCTCCAAGTTTGCAGATGACACTAAGCTGGATGGCAGTGCAAGCTGTGAGGAGGATACGAGGAGGCTGGAGGGGGACTTGGACAGGTTAGGTGAATGGGCAAATGCATGGCAGATGGTGGATAATGTGAGGTTATCCACTTTGGTGGCAAAAATAGGAAGGAAGATTATTATCTGAATGATGACAGATTAGTAAAAGGGGAGGTGCAACGAGACCTGGGTGTCATGATACATCAGTCATTGAAAGTTGGCATGCAGGTACAGCAGGCAGTAAAGAAAGCAAATAGCATGCTGGTCTTCATAGCGAGGGGATTTGAGTATAGGAGCAGGGAGTTCTTACTGCAGTTGTGCAGAGCCTTGGTGAGGCCACACCTTACGTATTGTGTGCAGTTTTGGTCTCCTAATCTGAGGAAGGACATTCTTGCTATTGAGGGAGTGCAGCGAAGGTTCACCAGACTAATTCCCGTGATGGCAGGACTGACATATGAAGAAAGACTGGATCGACTAGGCTTATATACACTGGAATTTAGAAGAATGAGAGGGGATCTCATAGAAACATATAAAATTCTGACAGGATTGGACAGGTTAGATGCAGGAAGAATGTTCCCGATGTTGGGCAAGTCCAGAACCAGGGATCACAGTCTAAGGATAAGGGGTAGGCCATTTAGGACCGAGATGAGGAGAAACTTCTTCACCCAGAGAATTGTGACCCTGTGGAATTCTCTACCACAGAAATTTGTAGAGGCCAGTTCGTTAGATATATTCAAAAGGGAGTTAGATGTGGCTCTTACAGCTAAAGGGATAAGGAGAGAAAGCAGGAAAGGGGTACTGAAGTTGCATGATCAGCCATGGTGGTGCAGGCTTGAAAGGCCGAATGGCCTACTCCTGCACCTACTTTCTATGTTTCTATGTTTCTATGTAAAGGATCAGCCATGATCTAATTAAGTGGCGGAGCAGGCTTGAGTGAGCCAAATGGCCTACTGCTGCTCCTATTTCTTATGTTCTTATGAAGGGTGAAGTGTTGCTGAGGAAGGTTGTGAAGGGCAAGTGGTTGGAGACCAGAAGTGTGAGTGGCACCAGCCTTTACCTGCAGGACAACCAACAGTGGGAGGGAGTGTTGGGGGCTTGTCCAGGTGCTAACTGTGCACTGTGTGTCTTTTACTTCTCTCCCAGGCCACTCTGACCGTACTCCTTGACCATCTGAGCCTGGTGGCCTCGCTACAAGAGTCCAACAAGATGACATGTCAGAACCTGGCTGTCTGCTTTGGGCCCGTGCTCCTCGGTCAGAAGCAGGAGATCTCTCAGTCAGGCGCCCGCACCTTTTCCCACTCCAAGGAACTCGCCAGTGCTCTGGACTTCAAGAGGCACATTGAGGTTTTACACTACCTGCTGCAACTGTGGCCCAGTAAGTACAAGAAGTCAAATTCTCGGAGTTCAGCGTGAAGTTTTCTGCCAAGGTATATTTGTAGGGTTTTATCTTGCTTAAAGAGTAGGAATAAACGGGTCCTTTTCAGAATGTGACTTGTGGGGTACCGCAAGGTTCAGTGCTGGGACTCCAGCTATTTATAATATACATTAATGATTTAGACGAAGGAATTGAATGTAATATCTTCAAGTTTGCAGATGACACTAAGCTGGGTGGCGGTGTGAGCTGTGAGGAGGACGCTAAGAGGCTGCAGGGTGATTTGGACAGGTTAGGTGAGTGGGCAAATGCATGGTAGATGCAGTATAATGTAGATAAATATGAGGTTATCCACTTTGGTGGCAAAAACAGGAAGGCTGAATATTATCTGAATGGTGACAGTTTAGGAAAGGGGGAGGTGCAACAAGACCTGGGTGTCATGGTACATCAGTCATTCTGGCATGCAGGTACAGCTGGCGGTGAAGAAGACAAATGGCATGTTGGCCTTCATAGCGCAAGGATTTGAGTATAGGAGCAGGGAGTTCTTACTGCAGTTGTACAGAGCCTTGGTGAGGCCACACCTTGAATATTGTGTACAGTTTTGGTCTCCTAATCTGAGGAAGGACTTTCTTGCTATTGAGGGAGTGCAGCGAAGGTTCACCAGACTGATTCCCGGGATGGCAGGACTGACATATGAAGAAAGACTGGATCGACTAGGCTTATATTCACTGGAATTTAGAAGAATGAGAGGGGATCTCATAGAAACATATAAAATTCTGACGGAATTGGACAGGTTAGATGCAGGAAGAATGTTTCCGATGTTGGGCAAGTCCAGAACCAGGGGTCACAGTCTAAGGATAAAGGGTAAGCCATTTAGGACCGAGATGAGGCCTTTCACTCAGAGAATTATGAACCTGTGGAATTCTCTACCACAGAAAGTTGTTGAGGCCAGTTCGTTAGATATATTCAAAGGGGAGTTAGATGTGGCCCTTACGGCTAAAGGGATCAAGGGGTATGGAGAGAAAGCAGGAATGGAGTACTGAAGTTGCATGATCAACCATGATATTGAATGGTGGTGCAGGCTCGAAGACACCCAGGGCCTACTCCTGCACCTATTTTCTATGTGTTTCTAAATAGCTCTAGATCAAAAAACAAAGTGATTGTCAGTTGAAAAAAACGTGTACGTGCAAAAGACAAAGTTGAAGCGTTTGCAACCATCTTCAGCCAGAAGTGCTGAGTGGATGATCCATCTCTGCCTCCTCCTGAGCTTCCCACCATCACAGAAGCCAGTCTTCAGCCAATTTGATTCACACCACGTGATATGAAGAAATGGCTGGATACAGCAAAGGCTATGGGCCCCGACAACATTCCGGCTGTAGTGCTGAAGACTTGTGCTCCAGAACTAGCTGCACCTCTAGCCAAGCTGTTCCAGTACAGCTGCAACACTGGCATCTACTCAACAATGTGGAAAACTGCCCAGGTATGTCCTGTCCACAAAAAGCAGGACAAATCCAATCCAGCCAATTACCGCCCAATTAGACTACTCTCAATCATCAGCAAAGTGATGGAAGGTGTCGTCGACAATGCTATCAAGTGACAATTGCCAATAACCTGCTCACCGATGCCCAGTTTGGGTTCCGCCAGGACCACTTGCCTCCAGATCTCATTACAGCCTTGGCCCAAACATGGACAAAAGAGCTGAATTCTCGAGGTGAGGTGAGAGTGACTGCCCTTGACATCAAGGCAACATTTGACCGAGTGTGGCATCAAGGAGCCCTAGTAAAGCTGAAGTCACTGGGAATCAGGGGGAAAACTCTCCACTGGCTGGAGTCATACCTAGCACAATGAAAGGTGGTGGTTGGAGGTCAATCATCTCAGCCCCAGGGCATCGCTGCAGGAGTTCCTCAGGGCAGTGTCCCAGGCCCAACTATCTTCACCTGCTTCATCAATGACCTTCGCTCCACCATAAGTTCAGAAGTGGGGATGTTCGCTGATGAGTGCACAGTGTTTAGTGCCATTCGCAACTCCTCAGATAATGGAGCAGTCCGTGCCCACATACAGCAAGACCTGGACAGCATTCAGGCTTGGGCTGATCAGTGGCAAGTAACATTGGCACCACACAAGTGCCTGACAATGATTGTCTCCAACAAGCGAGAGTGTAACCACCGCCCCATGACATTCAACGGTATTACTATCGCTGAATCCCCCATCAACATCCATTTATTATTTAAATGGGGCAAGATTACAAAATGCTGCAGTACAGAGGGACCTGGGGGTCCTTATCTATGAAACACAAAAAATTAGCATGCAGATCCAGCAAGTAATTAGGAAGGCAAATGGAATGTTGGCCCTTATTGCAAGTGGGGAAGTCCTGCTACAACTGTACAGGGCATTGGTAAGACCACACCTGGAATACTGCGTACAGTTTTGGTTTCCTTATTTAAGGAAGGATATACTTGCATTAGAAGCAGTTCACAGAAGGTTCACTAGGTTGATTCCTGAGATAAAGGGGTTGTCTTATGAATAAAGGTTGAGCAGGTTGGGCCTATCTTCATTGGAGTTTAGAAGAATGAGATGATCTTATTGAAACATCTTGGATTCTGACGGGGCTGGACAGGGTAGATGCAGAGAGGTGTTTCCCCCCCCGTGGGGGAATCTAGAATTAGAGGTTGCCCATTTAAAATGATGACCCCTAATTCTTTGAGTTGTTAATCTTTAGAATTCTCTACCCCAGGGAGCTGGGTCATTGAATGTATTTAAGGTGGAGATAGACAGATTTTTGAATGATAAGGGAGTAAATGGTTATGGGGAGCAGGCAGGGAAGTGGAGTTGAGGCCATGATCTTATTAAATGGCGGAGGAGGCTCGAGAGGCCAAATGACCTACTCCTATTTCTTCTGAGTTTAAGGGGAAGCTAGATAAGCGGATGAGGGAGAAAGGAATAAAAGGATATGTTGATGGGGTGAGATGAAGAGGGGGTGGAAGGAGGGTTGTGTGGAGCGTAAACACCAGCACGGACCAGTTGGGCCGAATCGCCCTTTCCGTGCTGTAGACTCGATGTAAGTTCATGTATTTTTCTGCGGGATTCTCTCTTCATCTGTCTCCCTGCAGGTGACCGAATCAAAGTGAAACGAGACATGTTGGTGGAACAGACACAGCCCAGTAACTGCCTGCGCCCCAGACAGCAGCCGCCGGCCCTGGTCCTTCCCGCTGACGAGGTGGTGTGCCGGAACCGCGTGGGCCGCGCTGCCAGCTCGTCCCGTAACCGTCACGCCGGCGACTGGAGCGGCTGCGGCCGGAACTACCTGGGGCCCGACGGAGGTGCGGAGGTGGCTGATCGCGGCCAGCTCCCCACTCCACGCATCGCTGTACTAGGTGCGCAAGTTCCCAGCGACCGACAAGATAGCTGCTTGTATCCCGGCAACGGACAAGATGGCAGCTCTTATTCCGGCAACGGACAAGATGTCGGCTCATATCCCGGCAACGGACAAGATGGCGGCTCATATCCCGGCAACGGACAAGATGGCGGCTCGTATCCCGGCAACCGACAAGATGGCTGCTCGTATCCCGGCAACGGACAAGATAACGGCTCTTATCCCATCGATGACGAGCTGGACTTTGAGTCAGCCATCACTGGGAGGACGAAGGACTTTGACAGTCTGATCGCCGATATCGAGCGGGAGCTGGCAAAGAAAATCATTTTCCTCTGAGGTTAAACGCCAGGTCGCCAAGATGTTGGAGCCAAGACTTGACCAATGGGCACAGTGCCCTTGCGATCTGTGCCAAGATGCCAATGCCTGGTCTGCAATGAGGTGATGCCACATGGTGCCACACACAATGAAAGCTCTTCAAACTCTGTTACAAAACTCGCTTGTGCAATTTCTCCCTCCCCCTCACACTCCCTCTCATGGTGGATGGCAAATGGCTTCTGGGCCTTCCCTTGGTTATTGTGTCAATACAGATGAATTGGGTCCTTAGTATGGCAGCAATTTCACAAAGACTGTCTCCTCCACCCGTGATCCACCACACTTAGGCCACAGACAGTCTCAAACATTTTCAACAGCTGCCAGAATTGGCTGGTTATCTTCATACACTGGTGCATCATGCAGAGATTATCAGTTCCTCGGGCTGAGAAATCCTGAGCTGCACCAGTTGATTCTTGTGTTTCGCTGCAAACGGTCTCAATGGCCCCTCCCCTCCTACCCTCACCTCCAACTCCCCTTCTCTCACCTCCCCCCGCCTTCTCTCCCCCCCTTCTCTCTTTCACCCCCCTTCTCTCTTTCACCCCCCTTCTCTCTTTCACCCCCCTTCTCTCTTTCACCCCCCTTCTCTCTTTCACCCCCCTTCTCTCTTTCACCCCCCTTCTCTCTTTCACCCCCCTTCTCTCTTTCACCCCCCTTCTCTCTTTCACCCCCCTTCTCTCTTTCACCCCCCTTCTCTCTTTCACCCCCCTTCTCTCTTTCACCCCCCATTCTCTCTTTCACCCCCCATTCTCTCTTTCACCCCCCATTCTCTCTTTCACCCCCCATTCTCTCTTTCACCCCCCATTCTCTCTTTCACCCCCCATTCTCTCTTTCACCCCCCATTCTCTCTTTCACCCCCCATTCTCTCTTTCACCCCCCATTCTCTCTTTCACCCCCCATTCTCTCTTTCACCCCCCATTCTCTCTTTCACCCCCCATTCTCTCTTTCACCCCCCATTCTCTCTTTCACCCCCCATTCTCTCTTTCACCCCCCATTCTCTCTTTCACCCCCCATTCTCTCTTTCACCCCCCATTCTCTCTTTCACCCCCCATTCTCTCTTCCCCCCATTCTCTCTTTCACCCCCCATTCTCTCTTTCACCCCCCCATTCTCTCTTTCACCCCCATTCTCTCTTTCACCCCCCATTCTCTCTTTCACCCCCCATTCTCTCTTTCACCCCCCATTCTCTCTTCACCCCCCATTCTCTCTTTCACCCCCCATTCTCTCTTTCACCCCCCATTCTCTCTTTCACCCCCCATTCTCTCTTTCACCCCCATTCTCTCTTCACCCCCATTCTCTCTTTCACCCCCCATTCTCTCTTCACCCCCCATTCTCTCTTTCCCCCTTCTCTGCTCTCTCCCCCATCACCTCCCCCCCCAGCCCTCCTCCCTCCCCTCCTCGCTCATTCTCCCCTCCCCTCCCCCCCCTTCCCTCACTCTTCCCCCCCTTCCCTCACTCTTCCCCCTTCCCTTCCCCCCTTCCCTCACTCTTCCCCCCTTCCCTCACTCTTCCCCCCTTCCCTCACTCTTCCCCCCTTCCCTCACTCTACCCCCCCTTCCCTCACTCTTCCCCCCCCTTCCCTCACTCTCCCCCCCCCTCTTCCCACACTCTCCCCCCCCCTTCCCTCACTCTCTCCCCCCCCTTCCCTCGCTCCCCCCCTTCCCTCACTCTCTTCCCCCCTTCCCTCACTCTCTTCCCCCCTTCCCTCACTCTCTTCCCCCTTCCCTCACTCTCTTTCCCCCCTTCCCTCACTATCTTTCCCCCCTTCCCTCACTCTCTTTCCCCCTTCCCTCACTCTCTTTCCCCCCCTTCCCTCACTCTTTCCCCCCTTCCCTCACTCTCTTTCCCC
The DNA here is from genome assembly GCF_044704955.1 of Pristiophorus japonicus. Taxonomy (NCBI): domain Eukaryota; kingdom Metazoa; phylum Chordata; class Chondrichthyes; family Pristiophoridae; genus Pristiophorus; species Pristiophorus japonicus. The sequence goes on along the minus strand of NC_092000.1, from coordinate 31,490,997 downwards.
CCTTCCCTCACTCTCTTTCCCCCCTTCCCTC